>NW_027461832.1:0-300000 GCF_050947455.1 Rhinoderma darwinii
TGGGTGTTTTTCATAAATAAGCAATGAATTTATTGACCAAATTTTTCCACTAATATAACGTACAATATGTCACGAGAAAACAATCTCAGAATCGCTTGGATAGGCAAAAGCATTCCGGAGCGCATTCCGGAGTTATTACCACATAAAGTAACACATGTCAGATTTGAAAAAATGGGGCTGGTCCTGAAGGCCAAAATGAGCTCGGTCTTGAAAGGGTTAAGGCTGGGTTCATACGACCTATTTTCAGACGTAATGGAGGCGTTTTACGCCTCGAATTACGTCTGAAAAAACGTCTACAATACGTCTGCAAACATCTGCCCATTACTTTCAATGGGCTTTACGATGTACTGTGCCGACGACCTGTCATTTTACGCGTCGCTGTCAAGACGGCACGTAAAAATACAGCCTTGTCAAAAGAAGTGCAGGACACTTCTTGGGACGTAATTGGAGCCGTTTTTCATTGACTCTATTGAAAACAGCTCCAAAAACGCCTCAAGAAACGCCTCAAAAGAAGCTCCAAATTTCATTTTCAGCTTAAAAAACGCCTGAAAATCAGAGGCTGTTTTCTCTGAAATACGCTTCGTATTTTCAGACGTTTTTGTTAAGCGTGTGAACGTACCCTTACAATAGTGAAGTGTTAAGACCGTGAATAGACATTCCACGGGATGTCTATTCACAATCCCTGCACTTCGTTACTCTGTCTGTGGTAGTTACAGCAGAGGAAGCGTAAATAAAAAGCATTACTGTCACCTAGATCATAGCACCCATCTCCTTCTGTAGGAGATAGGGCACTTATAATGTGGTGACGCAGCCTGTTTTGGCCTTCAGGACACAGCCAATTTTTCAAATCTGACATGTTTCACTTTGTGTGGTAATAACTTTGGAATGCTTTTATCTATCCAAGCGATTAGGAGATTGTTTTCTCGTGACACATTGGACTTTATGTTACTGGCAAAATTTGCTCGATACATTCAGTATTTAAATGTGAAAAACACCAAAATTTAGCGAAAAAATTGCCAAAATTAGCACTTTTCTAAATTTAAACGTGTCTGCTTGTAAGACAGATAGTAATACCACACAAAATTGTTGCTAATTAACATATCCCATATGTCTACTTTAGATTGGCATTGTTTTTTGAACATCCTTTTATTTTTCTAGGACGTTACAAGGCTTAGAACTTTAGCAGCAATTTCTCACATGTTCAAGAAAATTTCAAAAGGCTATTTTTACAAGGACCAGTTCAGTTGTGATGCGGATTTTTGGGCTTTATATATTAGAAACCCCCGATAAGTCACCCCATTTTAAAAACGTTACCCCTCAAAGTATTCAAAACAGCATTTAGAAAGATTCTTAACCCTTTAGACATTTTACAGGAATTAAGTCAAAGTAGATGTGAAATTTTTTTTTTTTTTTTTTGCAGAAATTCATTTTTCATCAATTTTTTTTTTTTTGTAACACAAAGTTTTACCAGAGAAACGCAACTCAATATCTATTGCCCAGATTCTGCAGTTTTTAGAAATACCCCACATGTGGCCCTAGTGTGATAATGGACTGAAGCACAGGCCTCAGAAGCAAAGGAGCACCCAGAGGATTTTGGGGCCTCCTTTTTATTATAAAATATTTTAGGCACCATGTCAGGTTTGAAAGGCTCTTGCGGTGCCAAAACAGTATAAATCCCCCAATTTTGGAAACAATACCCCTTGAGGAAATTATCTAGGGGTATAATGAGCATTTTGACCCCGCAGGTTTTTTGCAGAAATTATTGGAAGTAGGCCGTGAAAATGAAAATCTACATTCTTTCAAAGAAAATGTAGGTTTAGCTAATTTTTTCTAATTTCTACAAGAACTAAAGGCGAAAATGCACCACTACATTTGTAAAGCCATTTCTCCCGAGTAAAAAAATACCCCGCATGTGGTCATAAACGGCTGTTTGGACACACGGCAGGGCTTAGAAGGGAAAGAGCGCCATTTGGCTTTTGGAGCTCAAGTTTAGCAGGAATGGTTTGCCGAGACCACGTCTCAGTTGCAAAGCCCCTAAGGGACCAAAACCGTGAAAACGCCAAAAAAGTGATTCCATTTAGGAAACTACACCCCTTGAAGAATCCATCTAGGGGTGTAGTGAGCATTTTGACCCCACAGGGGTTTCATAGATTTTATTAAAATTGGGCAGTGAAAATAAAAAAAATCCTTTTTTTTGCCAATAAGACGTAGCTTTAGCTCAAAATTTTTCATTTTCTCAACAAATATAGGAATAAAAGAACCCCAACATTTGTAAAGCAACTTCTCTGGAGTACGGCAATACCCCATATGTTGACATAAACTGCTGTTTGGGCACAGAGTAGGGCTCAGAAGGGAAGGAGCGCCATTTGTCTTTTGGAGTACACATTTTGCTGGATTGGTTTCTTGGGCGCTATGTCGCATTTGCAAGTCCCTGTGGGACCAAAACAGTGGATCCCCCCAGAAGTGACCCAATTTTGGAAACTCCACCCCTAAAGGTATTCACCTAGGGGTGTAGTGAGCATATTAACCCCACAGGTGATTGGCAGAAATTGGTGTGCACTCGATGTTGCAGAGTGAAAATGGGATTTTTTCCATAGATATGCCAATATCTGGTGCCCAGCTTGTGCCACCATAACAAGACCGCTCTTTAATTATTATGCTGTTTCCCGGTTTTAGAAACACCCTACATGCGGCCCTAATCTGTTGCCTGGACATTCGACCAGGCTCAGGAGTGAAAGAGTAAAATTAAGGCCTAATTTGGCAATTTACAAAGTATTGGATCACAATTGCAGAGGCTCTGATGTGAAATAATAAAAGAAACTTCTAAGTGACCCCATTTTGGAAACTGCACTCCTCAAGGCATTTATTAAGGGGTGTAGTGAGCATTTTCACCCCACAGGTCTTTTCCATGAATGATTGCGCTACGGAAGGTGCAAAGTAAAAATTTCAATTTTTCCCTAGATATGCTATTTCAGTGGCAAATATGTCGTGCCCAGCTTATGTCACTGGAAACACCCCAAAAATTGTTAAAAGGGTTCTCCCGGGTATGGCGATGCCATTTATGTGGAAGTAAACTGCTGTTTGGGCACACTGTAGGGTTCAGAAGGGATGTAGCGCCATTTGGCTTTTGGAGCGTGGATTTTGCTTGGTAGTAGTATTGTTTGGCGTCTTACTGGTGTTTCCGTTTAGAATGTGGGGGTACATGTAAGCCGGGCGGAGTATATAAGGGGCATAGTCAGGTGGTATAATAATGGGGTAAAAAAAACAATAAAATAATCCCATAGATGTGTGTTACGCTGTGACACAATCCTTTCTGCACAGGCTGGTGTCTCACTAATAAATGGTCCTTACTTATTCCCCTTTTGGTCCACACTCTGCACCTTTGCAGTTTGGGGAATTTTGCTGGGAAAGTGTTGTCCTGGTATAATACGGGCACCCTCGCTTCCAGCAGATATGTTTGGGCCCTCCGCTTCCGGGTTCCCTAATTTTAGGGGCCTTGATAATTCGCCACTTGAAACAGAAGAAATGTTCCCCTCGGGTCGGCACATCTGCATATTTTTTCTTTCCTGATTTATTGGAGCCTTCACTAATTTTATTTTTTCATAGACGTAGTGGTATGAGGGCTGTTTTTTTTTTGTGGGACGAGCTGTAGTTTTTATTGGTAGCATTTTGGGGTACATGTGACTTTTTGATCACTTGTTATCCTTTTTTTTTTTTTGGAAGGCAAGCTGACCAAAAAACAGCAATTCAGGCATATTTTCTTTAGTTCTTTTTATACAGCGTTCACCACGCATTATAAATTACATGTTACCTTTATTCTGCGGGTCAGTCCGATTCTGGCGATACCTAATTTATAGAACTTTTTTATGTTTTATAACTTTTTGCACAATAAAATAACTTTTGTGAAGAGAATGGATTTTCTGTCGCCAAGTTGTGAGAGCCATAACGGTTTTAATTTTTTCGTCGACAGAGCTGTATGAGGGCTTGATTTTTGTGAGACTAGTTATAGGTACCATTTTTGGGTACATGTGACTTTTTGATCACTTTTTTTATTTCAATTTTTGGAAGACAAAGTGACCAAAAAAATAGCAATTATGTCCGTATCTTTTAGATTGTTTTTTTTTTACGGTGTTCACTGTGCGGATTAAATAACATAATATTTTTATAGTTCAGGTCGTTACGGTTGCAGCGATACCAAATATGTATGGCTTTATTATTTTTTCCAATAATGACTTGATAAGGGAAAAACGGTGATTGTGTTTTATGTTATTACTTATGTTATTACTTATGTTATTACTTATGTTATTACTTATGTTATTACTTATGTTATTACTTATGTTATTACTTATTACAACTTTTATTGTATTTTTTACAACTTTTATTTTTTACTTTTTTTTACACTTTTCTTTAGTCCCACTAGGGGACTTGAAGGTCCAACTGTTTGTTTGATGTTTTAATACATTGCACTACCTATGTAGTGCAATGTATTAGAACTGTCAGTTGTTCACTGACGGCAAGCCGATCAGGCTCCGCCTCCGGACGGGGCCTAATGTGCTTCCGTAATGGCAGATAGGAAGCAATTGTTAGGCCTCCTGTTGCCATAGTAGCAGTTGCCAGCCTTGCCATCGCATGGCAGGCTGCTGATTTCATACAAACCACATTGATGCAGCGATTGCATTGAAGGGGTTAATGGCAGGAATCTGAGCTCGCTCCGGTTCCTGCCTTTACAGTGGGATATCTGCTGTAACATACAGCGGACACCCACTGCTGATGACGCCGGCTCAGCTTCTGAGCCGGAAGCTGAGCCGGCGCCATCTTGCCGATGGTACCGGAAGCCTTTTGGGCCCCGCCGACGACGGGGCATAGGAGGATTTCGTTGCTGGCAAACCGGGAGGTAAGTATTAGGCCTCTGATCGCCTTTGCAGCCACCTGCAACCCAGCGATCACGTTGCTGGTGTGCCGGTGTCTATAAACTCTTCATATGCTGCGATCTCTCTTGAATGTAGCATGTGAGGGGTTAATCTGTCGGATCGAAGGCTAGCTCCGGTCCTGGCCGATACCTCAGGGTGCCAGCTGTAACATACAGCTGTCACCCGGCGGTGATGTCGCTGGCTCAGCTCCATCTCCTTCGCGTACAGTTACGTGGAATTGCGGAAAAACACCAGCTCCCATCACGTAACTGTCCGTGAAAATGCGGGAAGGGGTTAAAGCCATGTACTGTCCCTGCTTTGACCAGCTCCTGCGGTAGATTATTCCATAGATTCACAGTAAAGACTTGTCGCCTCCTGCAGATGGAACCTTTTTTTCTCAAGACGGCGGGAGTGCCCCCTTGTTTTTTTTAAGGGGGTTTTTCACCATATTTTTTTGTATGTGCCATTAATATATTTATATAAGTTAATCATGTCGTCCCATCCCCCGTCCCCCCCCCCCCCCCTTAGTTGCCTTTTTTTTTCAGGGCTAAATAGGTTTAATTCTTTTAATCTTTCCTCATAACTTACATTCTCCATGCTGCTTATTAGCTTTGTTGCTCTTCTATATTGCTGCGTGACCTCTTCATTGAAAAGACACTCACTGGTGGTTTAGGGGATATCCCTAGTCAGACATGACTAATTCAACTCAAAGCTGTGCTAGCACTATGATGGCCGCAGGGAAAGGGGCAGAGTAGCCTTCCAACAGTCAAATTATGTTATCAGCATGGCTTAAGTAAGGATCTATGGTATATCCTACTCGACCCTCGTTGATTCGGAGAATGAGTATCTAAACACTTGTCATTTATCAGCCACTGAATACTCCATACACTTCAACGGAGAGGTGTGGGCAGCTGTCTCACTGGAAGTCTGTGGGAATTAAAGAATTAGCCGAATGTGGCCACCTCTTAGTTTAAAATTCATGGAGAATGCGGCATCTGTAAATTGGCGAACGGGGGTCACTGGACTTCAGTTCATCTAAAGGCATCCACGGTGTGCCCCTTTAAAGGGAATCTAGTCAGAGAATAACCTATTGGTTAAATCAAGTTTTTATGTTCATATTTCAAGAAATTTTGGTGATTGAAGTTTTTTTTTTTTTTTTTTTAAGTTTCCATGTGATTTATATTAAAAAATAATCCTAAATTCTTGCAGTATTCACTCTGGCCACTGAGCCTTACAATAGACCAGGGGTTAGCAACCTTTGGCACTCCAGCTGTTGTGGAACAATTCCCAGCATGCCCTGTCAGCGTTTCTTGCAATAGACTGACACTTCCTGTTCTATAGAGATCACTTCTCAGCAGTCCTCTAATTATCATCACAGGCAGGATTACAATAAAAGGTAAGGCTAAGTTCACATTAGCGTTTTCTCCCATTTAGGTCACTTCTGTCAGAGGAAGAGATGATAAATCCAAACGGGAAGCATCGCTTCTGTTTGGAATTACTATTGATCTCAATGGTAATTCTTTTGTTTCAGTTGGATTCTATTTGCGTCCGTTCCGCTAGATTTCAGGTTTTTTTTCACGGAAACAAAGGTTCTGCAGACTTCACTTTTGCTTCCATGAAAAAAAATCTGACCTAGCGGAACGGAGGCAAACAGAATCCAACTGAAGCAAAAGAATATCCATTTGAAATCAATGGTGAATCAAACGGAAGCGATGCTTTCCATTTGGATTTTCGTCATCTCTTCTTCTGACAGAGACCTAAACGGGAGACAATGGTACTGTGAACCTTGCCTAACACCTATATAGATGACACCGAATCCACCATTGACAATAGATGATGGACATAGCTCCACTCCTTTCCTGCACAATGTCCTCTGCACAGGTCACAGAGCATGCCTAGAAAACTCTTCTATAGAAATCAATGGACCCCCTCCTGTTCACCGATTCCTATGGTCCATGTGGCTGCTGTAAACATATCTCTAAATGCTGTTAAGGCTTCATGCACACGACCATATTTTTTTTTTATCCGTAATTGCGGATAAAAATATTGATCCATTAATTTCTGTCGACCACAGACACCTTTCCGTGTATTTATGGTTGTGTGTCCCGGCCGTAGAAATGAACTGCAAAAAATAGGACATGTTTACCGACCGTGCTCCTATACTTTTTAATGTGAGCACGACCCGCAAATGCGGATGGTAGTCCGCAGCCCAGCTGTGCAGCATGTAATGACCGTAAATACTGCACGGCCGTGCGCATGAGGCCTAACTGTTGCTCAGGCAAAACGGCTGCCCTTGTGATCCTGTACAGAGAATAAAATAAGATCTACAATTAGAAAAGAAAAATACACAAAAAAATAACTAAATGAATGTCTCACTAGCTGGTTTTAACTCCTTCCCTCTTTAGCCACTTTTGACCTTCCTGACAGAGCCTCATTTTTCAAATCTGACATGTTTCACTTTATGTGGTAATAACTACGGAATGCTTTCATCTATCCAAGCGATTCTGAGATTGTTTTCTCGTGACACATTGCACTTTAAGTTACTGGCAAAATTTGCTCAATATGTTCAGTATTTAATTGTGAAAAACACCAAAATGTAGCGAAAAATTGCAATAATTAGCATTTTTCTCAATTTAAATGTATCTGCTTGTAAGACAGGCAGTTATAATACACAAAATTCTTGCTAATTAACATCCCCCATGTGTCTACTTTAGATTGGCATCGTTTTTTGAACATCCTTTTATTTTTCTATGACATCACAAGGCTTAGAACTTTAGCAGCAATTTCTCACATTTTCAAGAAAATTTCAAAAGGCTATTTTTACAGGGGTCAGGTCAGTTGTGAAGTTGCTTTGAGGGCCTTATATATTAGAAACCCCCAAAAAGTCACCCCATTTTAAAAACTTCACCCCTCAAAGTATTCAAAACAGCATTTAGAAAATGTCTTAACCCTTTACACATTTCACAGGAATTAAAGCAAAGTAGAGGTGAAATTTGCAAATTTCATATTTTTTTGCAGAAATACATTTTTAATACAATTTTTTTTTTTTTATAACACAGAAGGTTTTACCAGAGAAATGCAACTCAATATTTGTTGCCCAGTTTCTGCAGTTTTAGGAAATATCCCACCTGTGGCTCTAGCGTGCTAATGGACTGAAGCACCGGCATCCGAAGCAAAGGATCAACCTAGTGGATTTTGGAGCCTTATTATTGTTAGAATATATTTTAGGCACCATGTCAGGTTTGAAGGGCTCTTGCGGTGCCAAAACAGTGAAAATCCCCCAAAAGTGACCCCATCTGGGAAACTACACACCTCAAGGAAATTATCTAGAGGTGTAGTGAGCATTTTGACCGCACAGGTTTTTTACAGAAATTATTGGAAGTAGGCCGTGAAAATTAAAATCTAAATTTTTTCAAAGAAAATGTAGGTTTAGCTAATTTTTTATCATTTCCACAAGGACTGAAGGAGAAAAAGCACCGCAAAATTTGTAAAGCAATTTCTGCCGAGTAAAACAATACCCCACATGTGGTAATAACCGGCTGTTTGAACACACGGCGAGGCTTCGAAGGGAAAGAGCGCCATTTGGCTTTTGGAGATCACATTTAGCAGGAATGATTTCCGGAGGCCATGTCACATTTGCAAAGCCCCTGAGGGGACCAAACAATGAAAACGCCCAAAAAGTGACTCCATTTAGGAAACTATACCTCTTGAGGAATTCATCTAGGGGTGTAGTGAGCGTTTTGACCCCACAGATGTTTCATAGAACTTATTAGAATTGGGCAGTGAAAATAAAAACAATCCTTTTTCTTCAATAAGACGTAGCTTTAGCGCAAATTTTTTCATTTTCTCAAATAAAGGAAAAAAAGAAACCAACATTTGTAAAGCAATTTCTCCCGAGTACGGCAATACCCCATATGTGGTCATAAACTGCTATTTGGGCAAACGGCAGGGCTCAGAAGGGAAGGACCGCCATTTGGAGTGCAGATGTTGCTGGATTGGTTTCTGGGCGCCTGTGGGCCCAAAACAGTGGAAACCCCCCAGAAGTGACCCCATTTTGTAAACTACACCCCTCAATGCATTTACCAAGGGGTGTAGTAAGCATTTTAACCCTGCAGGTGTTTTGTAGAAATTAGTGTGCACTCGATGTTGATGTTGCAGAGTGAAAATGGGATTTTTTTCCATAGATATGCCAATATGTGGTGCCCGGCTTGTGCCACCATAACAAGACAGCTCTCTAATTATTATGCGGTGTTTCCCGGTTTTAGACACACCCTACATGTGGCCCTAATCTTTTGCCTGGAGATATGACAGGGCTCAGGAGTGAAGAGTACCATGCGGAGTGGAGGCCTAATTTGGCGATTTACAAAGTATTGGTTCACAACTGCAGAGGCTCAGATGTGAAATAATAAAAAGAAACCCCTGAGAAGTGACCCCATTATGGAAACTGCACCCCTCAAGGCATTTATGAAGGGGTTTAGTG
This sequence comes from Rhinoderma darwinii, assembly GCF_050947455.1. Classification (NCBI taxonomy): domain Eukaryota; kingdom Metazoa; phylum Chordata; class Amphibia; order Anura; family Rhinodermatidae; genus Rhinoderma; species Rhinoderma darwinii. The sequence goes on from NW_027461832.1 coordinate 9,391, forward strand.
AGCATTTTCACCCCACAGGTCTTTTCCATAAATGAATGCACTGCGGATGGTGCAAATGAAAAATTGATAGTTTTCCCTAGATATACCATTCAGTGGCATATATGTCATGCCCAGCTTATGACGCTGGAGACACACACCCCAAAAATTGTTAAAAGGGTTCTCCCGGGTATGACGATGCCATATATGTTGAAGGAAACTGCTGTTTGGGCACGCTGTAGGGTTCAGAGCCGAGGGAGCACCATTTGGCTTTTGGAGAGCGGATTTTGCTTGGTACTATATTTGTTTGAGTATTGCTGGTGTTTCCATTTATAATGTGGGGGTACATGTAAGCGGGGCGGAGTATATAAGGGGCATAGTCAGGTGGTATAATAAAGGAGTAATAAAAAAAAATCCATTGATGTGTGTTACGCTGTGAAGCAATCCTTTCTGCACAGGCCGGTGTCGCACTGATAAATGGTGTCATTTCTTATCCCCCTTTTGGTCCACACTCTGCACCTTTGTAGTTTGGGGAATTTTGCTGGGAAGTATTGTCCTGGTATAATACGGGCACTGTCGCTTCCAGCGGATATGTTTGGGCTCTCCCCTTCCTGGTTCCCTAATTTTAGGTCCTTGATAAATCGCCTCTTGAAACAGAAGAAATGTTCCCCTCGGGCACAACTGCATATTTTTTTATTTCCTGACTTATTGGAGACATAACTATTTTTTTTTTTTTTCATAGACGTAGCGGTATGGGGCTGGTTTGTTTCGGCACGAGCTGTAGTTATTATTGGTACCATTTTGGGGTACATGCATCTTTTTGATCACCTTTTTATCCTATTTTTTGGGATGCCAGGTAAACGATAAAACGCAATTCTGGCACAGATTTTTTCTTTTTTTTTATACAGCGTTCACCATGCGTTATAAATTACATGTTAACTTTATTCTGCGGGTCAGTACGATTCCGGCGATACCTATTTTATAGGACTTTTTTATGTTTTACAACTTTTTGCACAATAAAATTACTTTTGTAAAAATGTATTTTTTCTGTCGCCAAATTGTGAGAACCATAACTTTTTAATTTTTTTGTCGACGGAGGTGTATGAGGGCTTGTTTTTTGCGGGACGAGCTATAGTTTTTATAGGTACCATTTTTGGATACGTGCGACTTTTTGATCACTTTTTATTCTAATATTTGTAGGGCAAAGTGACCAAAAAACAGAAACTCTGGTAAAGTTTTTTTACGTTTTTTTTTTAAGCTGTTCATCGCGTGCAATAAATAATATAATATTTTGATACCTCAGGTCATTACGGTCGTGGCGATACCAAATACATATGGTTTATTATTATTTTTCAATAATAAAGGACTTGATAAGAGTAAAAGGGGGATTGTTTTATTTGATTACTTGAAACTTTTATTGTTTTCAAAGTTTTATTTTTTGCACTTTTTTTATACTTTTTTTACACTTTTTTTATACTTTTTTTACACTTTTTCTCAAGTCTCACTAGGGGACTTGAAGGTCTAACGGTCAGATTTTTTTTTTTCCTAATACCTTGCACTACCTATGTAGTGCAATGTATTAGATCTGTCAGTCATTCACTGACAGCAAGCCGATTAGGCTTCGCCTCCCGGCGGGGCCTAAATCGGCTTCCGTAATGGCAGAGCAGGAGACCATTGTGTCTCCTGTTGCCATAGCAGCAGTCGCCAGTCCTGATTGCCTGACAGGGCTGGCGATCTGCTAGTAACCGCTACGATGCAGCAATCGCTTTCGATTGCTGCATCGAAGGGGTTAATGGCAGGGATCGGAGCTAGCTCCGGTTCCTGCCGTTACAGGTGGATGTCAGCTGTACAGTGCAGCTGACTTCCACCGCTGATGATGCCGGATCAGGTCCTGACCCGGCGCCATCTTGCCGGCAGCTACGGAAGCCGATCAGGCTCCGCCGCCGGGCGGATCTTGACCGGCTACGGTGCTAGGCAGACCGGGAGGCCAGCATTAGGCCTCCGGTTGCCATTGCAGCCACTGGAACCCCGGCAATTTCATTGCTGGGGTTCCGATGAGCTGCAAACACCTTAAGTGCAGCGATCGTGTTTGAGCGCTGCACTTAAGGGGTTAATGGCGGGGATCGAAGCTAATTTCGGTCCCCGCCGTTACAGTCGGATGTCAGCTGTAAGATACAGCTGAGATCCGACGATGATGGCACCGGCTCAGCTTCTGAGCCGGTGCCAAACATTTGGCGTAAATATACGACATTTTGCGGGAAGCACTGGCTTTCCATGACGTATATTTACGGCAAATGTCGGGAAGGGGTTAATTAGTAAAAAAGGGGAATTTACTTTTTATAGGTTTTGCTGATTTAACACGATTCACTAACACACTTTGGAACGCTCACTTATCTATATCAGGTGTTTCGTTTTTGTTTTTTGTTAAATTTTAACCATACCTCAACTGCAACATGTGAATGCTACAATGTCAATTTGCGGTTTTTGCAAAAACCGCAAGTTGACTGGTGTGTGAACACAGCCTAAGGCTGGATTTACACGAGCGTGTGCGTTTTGCGCGCGCAAAAGGTACTTAACAGCTCCGTGTGTCAGACGTGTATTATGCGTGGCTGCGTGATTTTCGCGCAGCTGCCATCATTTTGAGGGCGGATTTACATGAACTCGATATACGTCCGTGCCACTCGCGTGTTTTTCACGCGGACCTATGCAAGTCTATGGGGCAGTGCAGACTGTCAGTGATTTTTTGCGTAGCGTGAGTCCGCTGCGTAAAACTCACGACAGGTCCTATATTTCTGCGTTTTTCGCGCATCACGCACCTATTGAAGTCAATGGCTGCGTGAAAATCACGCGCACCACACGGTAGCACTTCCGTGGGACGCGCGTTTATCGCACAACAGCAGTCAAAAGTATGTTTGGAAAGAGAAAAACACCACGTGCTTTTCTGTTTACAAACCTCCAAACGGAGTGTCATATTGATGGCGGCTGCGCGAAAATCACGCAGCCGCACATCCTATCCGATGACACACGGAGCTGTTAAGTGCCTTTTGCGCACGCAAAACACTGCGTTTTTTGCGTGCGCAGAAACGCACACGCGCGTGAAAATCCACCCTAACACTCTGTATGTTTGTAAACAGAAAAGCATGTCTGTTTTCATTCATACTTTTTACTGCTGATGCATGATTTTCACGCACCCATTGACTTCAATGGGTGCGTGATGCGCGAACAATGCACAAATATCGGACATGTCGTGAGTTTTACGCAGTGGACGCACGCTGCGTGAAACTCACGGACAGTCTGCATGGCCCCATAGACTAGCATAGGTCCGTGCGAGGCGCGTGAAAATCACGCACGTTGCACGGACGTATTACACGTTCGTCTAAATAAGCCCTAATGAATATAGTTTTTTTTGCATGTGCAGCAATATCTTCGCTGCTCATTGTGGGGGTTCTACCTATTGGTCCTCCACCAACCATACATTTATGGCATAAGCTATGCCATGAAAGACGGTGAAAACATTGAAAATGTTCACTGCAGAATAAAACCATTTTCTGTGATTATTCATGAATTCCAATGTATGACATACTAGTCCTCAATTAGAATATCATCAAAAAATTAATTTATTTCAGTAATTCAATTGAAAAAGTGAAACTCCTATATTATATAGATTCATTACACACAGAGTGATCTAGTTCCAGCATTTTTTTACTTTTAACACCTTCCCGACCGCCCACTGTCTTTTGACGTCAGGCGGTGCGGGTGCTTAATCTACAAAGACGTCTTTTGGCGTCGCTGCAGATCAGGCTGATGAGCGCTCGTGAGAGCGCTCATCCTCTAAGCAGGAGCTGTAACTAACAGCTCCTGATCTTAGAGCAGCCTCCTGAACACAGCTGGGGTCGGCAAACATTCGGACCCCAGCTGTTTAACCCTCTGATTACTGCGGTCCGTGACCGCGGCATGATCAAAGAGAATTCCCCTCTTTGATTGCATCACCGGGATTCCAGTGATGCGATCAAACACTGGGGAATCCCTCTGCAGTCAGCCTTGGGGACCTACAAAGGACCCCAGGGCTGTCTGTTCCGTGTGCCTGCTGTTCGGGCACACTATGTGCTGCCCGATCAGCAGCCTGTGTCATAGTGACACAGTGTAATGTATTGGCGTACAGAAGTATGCTAATACATTACAAGTAAAAAATAAAGTTATAAATAAAGTTATCCCTTGATGGGATTTAAATAAATAAATAAAACCATTCAATAAATGAAAAAAGTCCCAAAAAGAGTCTTTATTTTGCATTAAATACATTTTATTGCCCCTACACTAAATAAAAACAAAAAACCTACGCATATTAGGTATCTACACGACCGTAATAACCTGAAGAATTAATCGAATGGGTTATTTAGCGTAAAACGTGAACGGGATGAAAAATAAACAAAAAAAACTATTCCGAGAATCGCTTTTTCCTATATTCACGCTGTAAAATTTTTTTTTTTTACCCCCAAACTGTGGGAAAAAAATATATACTGTTTCTCTCGCATAAAACAAGGCCTCATACAGCCACGTAAGTGAAAAAATAAAAAAGTTATGGCTGCTGAAATGCAGAGAGGCAAAAACAGAAAAATTGAGCTGGTCATTAATGTCTTTTCAGGCCCGGTCATTAAGGGGTTAATGTTGATAATTATGGAACAGTTAATGAAAACCCAACATTTTCTCTCAGAAAATTTTAATATTGGGTAAAAGTTGAAGATTGTAGACTCATAGTGTCACACTCTAATGAGCTGATCAACACAAAACGCCTGCAAAGGTTTCCTAAGCCTTTAAATGGTGCACTAGCAACACGGATAACCGCAGCCTTGAAAGGATTGTCAAGAAAAGGCCATTCAAGAATCTGGGGGAGATTCACAATGAGTGAACTGTGGCTGGTGTCAGTGCTTCAAGAGCCACCACCCACAGACGTATCCAGGACATGGGCTACAACTGTCGCATTCCTTGTGTGAAGTCACTCATGACCCAGAGACCACATCAGAAGCATCTTACATGGGCTAAGGAGAAAAAGGACTGGTCTGTTGCTCAGTGGTCCAAAGTCCTGTTTTCAGATCAAAGTAAATTTTGCATTTCATTTGGAAATCTTGGTCCCAGAGTCTGGAGGAAGAGTGGAGAGGCATCAATCCAAGTGTCTTGCGTTCCAGTGTGAAGTTTCCACAGTCAGTGATGGTTTGGGGTGCCATGTTATCTGCTGGTGTTGGTCCACTGTGTTATATCAAGTCCAGAGTCAATGCAGCCATCTAACAGGAAATTTTCGAGCACTTCATTCTTTCATCTGCTGACAAGCTTTATGGAAATGCTGATTTCATTTTCCAGCAGGACTTGGCACCTGCCCACACTGCCAAATTACCAATAACTGGTTTAATAACCACAGTATCACTGAGCTTGATTGGCCAGCAAACTCGCCCGACCTAAACCCCATAGAGAAACTATGGTGTATTGTCAAGAGGAAGATGAGACACCAGACCCAACAATGCAGGCGAGCTGAAGGCCGCTACCAAAGCAACCTGGGCTTCCATAACACCTCAGCAGTGCCACAGGCTGATCGCCTCCATGCCACGCCGCATTGATGCAGTAATTCATGCAAAAGGAGCCCGACCAAGTAATGTACATACTCTTCTTTAGGCCAACGTTTCGGTGTTAATTTTTTTTTTTAAAATTGGTCTTATTTAATATTCTAATTTTCTGAGTGACTAAATTTGGGGTTTTCATTAACTGTTAGGCTGGGTTCACATGACCATGTTACGTCCGTAATGGACGGAAGGTATTTTGGCCGCAAGTCCCGGACCGAACACAGTGCAGGGAGCCGGGCTCCTAGCATCATAGTTATGTACGATGCTAGGAGTCCCTGCCTCTCCATGGAACTACTGTCCCATACTGAAAACATGATTACAGTACGGGACAGTTGTCCGGCAGCGAGGCAGGGACTCCTAGCATCGTACGTAACTATGATTTCTAGGAGCCCGGCTCCCTGCACTGTGTTCGGTCCGGGACTTGCGGCCGAAATACGTTCCGTCCTTTACGGACGTAACATGCTCGTGTGAATCCAGCCTTAGCCATAATCATCAACATTAAAAGAAAAAAATGCTGGAAATAGATCACTGTGTGTAATGAATCTCTGTAATATAGGAGTTTCACTTTTTTAATTGAATTACTGAAATTAACTTTTTGATTTAATTCATTGAGAAGGACTAGTATATTTTCTTATCTCTGTGTGAGCTAGAGTTCCTTCACATTCTGATGTCCTTTTATATTAATAACTTAAATTACATGCAGTATCTAGTTTCATCTTTGTGATTTCTGGCACATGAGTAAAATATAGGCAGTTATCGCCCGTGTTTACCACCTTTAAAATGGGCACCGATCGACACTACATCTTGACGATCAGCGCTAGTTTGCTCTCCAAGTGGAGCAATGATTGTTAGTATGGGAATGAACGATTGTTACTATGATGGTTCGTCCCCATGCATTTGCATCATGTCGGCAGCACATCTCCCTGGTGATGATCGGTATGAATGCTCGTTCACCCAATAATTGGCCTGTGTATAACCCCTTAAGGACGCAGCCTAGTTTGGGCCTTAAGGCTCAGAGCCCATTTTTTTAAATCTGACATATTTCACTTTATGTGGTAATAACGTCGGATTTCTTAAACCTATCCAAGCGATTCTGAGATTTTCTCGTGAGACATTGGGCTTTATGTTAGTGGTAAAATTTGGTCGATATATTCAGTGTTTATTTGTGAAAAATTGCAAAATTTAGAGAAAAATTTGAAAAAATAGAATTTTTCCGAATTTAAATGCATGTGCTTGTAAAACAGACGGTTATACCACCCAAAATAGTTACTAGTTCACATTTCCCATAAGTCTACTTTAGATCTGCATAGTTTTTAGAGCATTATTTTATTTTTCTTGGACGTTACAAGGCTTAGAACATAAACTGCAATTTCTCATATTTTTAAGAAAATTTCAAAAGCCCTTTTTTTTAAGGTACCTGTTCAGTTCTGAAGGGGCTTTGAGGGGCCTATGTATTAGAAACCCCCCATAAAACACCCCATTTTAAAAACTAGACCCCTCAAAGTATTCAAAATAGCATTTAGAAAGTTTTTTAACCCTTCAGCCATTTCACAGGAATTAAAGCAACGTGGAGGTGAAATTTGCAAATTTCATTTTTCTTGCTGAATTTCAATTTTATTCTATTTTTTTTTTCTGTAACAAAGAAGGTTTTACCAGAGAAACACTACTAAATATGTATTGCAGTTTTTAGAAATGTCCCACATGTGGCTCTAGTGCGCTCGTGGACTAAAACACAAGCCCTAGAAGCACCTAGTGCATTTTGGTGCTTCTTTTTTATTAGCATATATTTTAGGCAGCATGCCAGGTTTGGAGAGGTGTTGAGGTGCCAAAACAGTAGGAATCCCCCCCAAAACTGACCATTTTGGAAACTGCACCCCTCAAGGAATTCACTTATGGTTATTGTTACCATTTTGACCACGTAGTTTTTTCACAGCGCGTATTTGAATTGGGCTGTGAAATTAAGAGTGACAATTTTTCCAATAAGATGTCATTTTTGATCAGAATTTCTTATTTTCACAGGCAACAAAATGCCCCATTTTGTTGCCCAATTTGTCCTGAGTGCGGCAATACCCCATTTGTGGTGATAAACTGCCGTTTGGGCCCATGGGAGGGCTCAGAAGGAAAGGAGCGCTATGTGTTCTTAGGAGTCCAGATTTTGCTGGATTGGTTTTCGGGTGCCATGTCGCATTTGCAGAGCCTCAGAGGTATCAAAGCAATGGAAACCCACCAAAAGTGACCCCATTTTGGAAACAAAACCCCTCAAGGAATTTATGGGTGTTGTGACCATTTAGACACCACAGTTTTTTCACAGAACTTATTTGAATTGGGCTGTGAATGAAAAAAAAAACAACTTTTTTCCAATAAGATGTAGTTTTGGCTCAAAATGTCTTATTTTCACAAGGATTAAAATACCCCATTTTGTTGCCCAATTTGTCCTGAGTGCAGTAATACCCTATTTGTGGTGATAAACTGCCGTTTTGGCCCATGGGAGGGCTCAGAAGGAAAAGACCACCATGTGGCCTACTGGGAATTTTCTGGTGCTAAGTCATGTGTTCAGAAGCCCCTGAGGTATCAGTACAGTTGAAACCCATGAGAAGTGACCCCTTTTTAAAAACGACACCCCTTAAGGAATTAATCTAGAGGTGTAGTGAGCATTTTGACCCCACAGGTATTGTGTAAAAGATAATGTGCAGCAATTGGTGCAGAGTGAAATTTGCAATTTTCTATACATATATGCCAATTCAGTGTCCGATATATTGTGCCCAGTATGCGCCACCGGAGATATACACCTCATAAACTGTAATGTTGGTTCTCCCGGGTACGGCAATACCCTACATGTGGCTGTTATCAGCTTCCTGGGCACGCAGCAGGGCCCAGAGGGGAAAGATGAGGAGGGGTAAGCTGTGCGAAGTGGATCAGAGCGAGTAAAACTGGGGTAATTTAAAAATAAAGGGATGGATGATAAATTTTAAAACACTCTTTCATACAGAGCCCTGGTTTTTCGGGACACGCGTCACATTGGTATATGGTGTCCTTCCTTATCCCCCTCTTATAGCAGACTTTGCACCTCTTTTGACTTTTTCCCTTCTTGCCAGTTTGGGGAACTTCTCCTAAAAAGTGTTGCCCTGGTACGATGCCTGTGGCCTCGCTTCCAGAAGTACTGTAGGGCTTCAGGACTTGATCTGACAAGTCCACCCCTCCCATGTACCTATTGTAGTCCAGGATGCAGTCTGGTTTGGGGGTCTCTGTACTGGTACCTCGTACAGGTACATGGGTACTGGTGTGGCATCTCCCTTGTCTTGTACTTAACACACACTATGTTGCTGCTAGAATGTGCCCTTCTCTCACCCCTTCTTGTTTGCCCAAGCAGAGTCTTAGGGAGGCCTGTCAGATTTCTTCTAGCAGTGCCGCATGCCGCAGGACTTCTGGAAGCGAGGCAGTTGAAGAGTGGGACGCTGGTATAACAATTATCCAGGTAGAGGTGGTAACCCTGGTCCAGCAGTGGGTGCAACAAATCCCACACAATTTTTGTATTAACTCCCAGTAAGGGGGGGCATTCTGGGGGCTGAATACTGCTGTCCTTCCCTTCATATATCCTAAATTTGTAGGTATACCCTGATGCACTCTGGCACAGCTTATACATCTTCACGCCATACCTTGCCCTCCTACCCGGCAGGTACTGGTGGAATTGAACCCTCCCTTTAAAATGTACCAAGGACTCATCAATAGAAATACACTTCTCTGGGGTGTATGCTTGGAAAACCGGGCACTGAAACGGTCTAAATGGTTTCTCCGTTTATACAAACTGTCAAAACTGGGGTCATCTCGGGGTGGGCACGGCTCATTATGAGTATAATGTAAGAAGCGAAGTATTGCCTCATTTTTATTTTATTTTTTAGTTTCCAGCTCAGTTCTGAAGTTGCTTTGAGGGGCCCATATATTAGACACCCTTATCAAACACCCCATTTCAGAAACTAGACCCCTCAAAGTATTCACAACAGCATTTAGAAAGTTTATTAACCCTTTAGGTGTTTCACAGGAATTTTAGAGAATAGAGGTGACATTTAATTAATTTAATTTATTAGGCACCATGTCCGGTTTGAAGAGGTCTTGTGGTGCTAAAACAGTGGAAACCCCCCAAAAGTGACCCCTTTTTGGAAACTAGAGACCTTGAGGAATTCATTGTAGTTTTCATGGGGTGCATGCGACTTTTTGATCAGTTTTTATTCTATTTTTAAGAGGCGTGGTGACTAAAAAACAGCAATTTTACTATTGTGTTTTTTTATTCTATTTTTTTTTTACAGCGTTCACCGTGCGCTATAAATGACATATTCACTTTATTCTGCGGGGCGATACGATTACGGCGATACCAGATGTTTATAGTTTTATTTTATGTCTTATGGCGTTTGCACAATAAAATACATTTTGTAAAGTATAATTTATTTTTTGTGTTACCTTATTCTAAGAGCCAGAACTGTTTTATTTTTCCATCAGGAAAGTCGTGCGAGGACTTATTTTTTGCGTAACGAACTGTAGTTTCGATCAGTACCATTTTTAGGTACATGCGACTTTTTGATCTCTTTTTATTCCATTTTTTGGGAGATGAAGTGACCAAACAATTGTGATTGTGGTTCGGTTTATTATTTTATTTTACGGCGTTCACCGCGCGGGATAAATAACGACATAGTTTTGTAGTTCAGGACGTTACGGACGCGGCAATATCAATTATGTATAGTTTATTTATTTATATATTTTTATTAATAATAAGGGAAAAAGGGGGATTTTTACTTTTAGCACTTTTAAAACTTTTATTTTCTTATTTTTACACAACCTTTTTTTTTTTAACTTTTTTACACTTTTTTTTTTTACTTGGGGACATGAGGGCAGGAGGCTCTGATCGCTATTCTAATACACTGCACTACATACGTAGTGCAGTGTATTAGAGCTGTCAGCTGTTCGCTGACAGCAAGCCTAGTGGGTCCTGACTTTGTCAGGACCCACTAGGCTTCCGTCGATGGCGAAGCCAGAGTCCATTGTTAGGATTCTGGTTGCCATAGTAGCCATCGCGGCCCGCTATCGTGTAGCAGGCCGGCGATGGCAGCTTAACCCCTAAGAAGCTGCGATCGCTATTGAACGCGGCTTCTAAGGGGTTAATCGGCGGGGACCACCGCGATCGGTCCCTGCACACTAAGCTGTGATAGCCTGCTGTCGGAAACAGCAGTTATCACAGCTCAAGCACGCGCCGGGGAAAGATGGTGCCGTGTTAACGCGAACAATGCGCTCAGCACGACGTAATAGTACTGACCTGAGCGCGAAGTGGTTAAGGGCTTTAATATAGTTGGTGTATTGGTAAGAGGGCAAAAGGTATGAGATAACAGGGATAAGACATGACAGGGAGCCAGGGCTGCTTGTACTGAGCTGATTTAGTAATACTCCTGACTCCCCTATACACATGCAAGCTGGGCTGAGTCTGCATGTGTTTTCAATAAGCTGCTGTCAGATACCTGTGGGAACAAAGGATCGGGCATGTTGCAATCCAACATGCCCTATCCTTCTCCCTTCTGTCGGAGGAGAATTCGGACACACCCATATACAATATATAGTCGACCGGTCCATCAAGGGATATGCTATCACTTTATAAGCTGACAATACCCGTTTAATTAAAAATAAGTTTCATGAGGAAGGAATAAAGCCACTAGGTCAAATTTTTCAAGTGTTTTTTTTACTTTTTTTTTGTTTTTTAAAAAATAGGACCGATGTTATTGCACCTGCGCGATGTTAAATATTGTGAAATTAATTGAGAGTTTGAATTAACACTATATATTGGCATAAACCCACCCCTTTTGAGTTATAGGACAAGAGGCATTGCAGTTTTGGCCCACAACAGTGTGTGGGAGGTGTGTGTGTGGGGGGGGGGAGGGAGGTGTGTGTGGAGGCGTGTGTGGCTTTGTGATTTATTTTTTATTTTTTTGCTTTGACAACAAATCTCTACAACTGTTTATTTGGTTTAAAAATCTTTAAACCCTAAGGGCCTGTTCACACGGAGTATTTTGTCTAGCTTTTTGGAGCGGAAACCGCGCCGCAAAAAGTCAAAAACCGTCCGAAAATGGCATCCGTTGATTTCAATGGCAGGCGGGGGCGGTTTTCTCCTGCGAGCGGTAAAACCACCTCGCGGGAGAAATAAGGGACATGCCATATCTTTGCGCGTTTACGCCTCTGACCTCCCATTGACATCAATGGGAGGCAGAGAGAGCGTATTTCGCTGAGTTTTTTGCCCGTAGCACTCAATGGGCGCGAGCGAAAATCGCTGCAAACGACGTGCAGGAAGGACAAAATCTGCCTCAAAATCCCAAACTGAATTTTGAGGCAGAATTTTCCTCCTGCAAAAAACACAGCCTAAGGCCTCAGGCACACAAACGTATTTTTTTCCTCCCGTAAATACGGGTACTTTGTCACTCGTATTCGACCCGTATTCCACCAGTATTTACGGACCCGTGCCCATTGTCACCAGTATTCCACCCGTATTTATGGACCTGTTTTCTCTACAAAATTGCATTGCACTAATCGGCAGCCCCTTCTCTATCAGTGGTGGATAGAGAGAAGGGGCAGCTATTTCGGGCAGAGTTTCCGCAGCGATTGTAAGTAAAAGAAGTTCATACGTACCCCGGCCGTTGTCTTGGTGACGCGTCCCTCTTTTGACATCCAGTCCGACATCCCTGGATGACGCTGTAGTCCATGTGACCGCTGCAGCCTGTGATTGGCTGCAGCGGTCACATGGGATGAAACATCATCCCGGTAGGCCGGACTGGAGGAAGAAGCAGGTAAGTTAACTTTTAATACTTTTAACTCCAGCGGTAGTCACTGTCCTGGGTGCTGAAAGAGTTACTGCCGATCAGTTAACTCTTTCAGCACCCTGGACAATGAATATCCCTGACGTCGCCTAGCAACGCTCCCGTAATTACGGGTGCACACACGTAGCCACCCATAATTTATTTTTTTTTTGTTGTATTTTTTTTTTTACAAGAAGTCACCAAAAACTATCATTACTGTCCATTTTTTTTTTTTTTATTCATTTTTTTTGTCACCATATTCTGAGAGCCATAAGTTATTTTTTTTCAGTCAGATGCTCTGTTAGGCCCCGTGCACACGACTGTAAAAACAACTCTGTAATTGCGGACCGCAATACGGTCTGCAATTACGGACTCGCCCGGTTCTATTGGCCGCTGACACCTTTCTGTAGCACTACGGATAGTTGTCCGTGCCGTAGAAACGTGCCGGGAATTCTGGAGCATGTCCTACTTTTCGATTTTTACGGGCCGTGCTCCCATAGTTTGTATGGGAGCACGGCCCAAAAATGCTGCCCGCTGCCGGCTGTGCTCACAATCGCGGGCCGTGATTACGGGTACGGCCATGTGCATGAGGCCTAAGGGCTTATTTTTTGCGGGACCGGTTGTAGTTTTTATATGATTTAGGCTGGATTCACACGAACGTGTATTGCGGCAGTGCGGGCCGCGTGGTTTTCACGCGCCACGCACAGACCAATACAAGTCTATGGGGCAGTACAGACAGTCCGTGCTTTTTGCGCATCGTTTGTCTGCTGCGCAAAAAACGCGACACGGTCAATATCTCCGCGTATGGGTGCGTGAAAACATGCATGCCGCACGGAAGCATTTCCGTGCGAACTGCTTGTTTCGCGCACCAGCTGTCAAAAGGATGAATGTAAACCGAAAAGCACCACGTGCTTTTCTGTTTACAAACATCCGAATGGCGTGTCATAATGATGGCGGCTGCGTGAAAAGCATGCAGCCGCGCATCATATGATGCCTCACGGAGCAGGTAAGTGGCTTTTGCGCAGGCAAAACGCTGCGTGTATTGCGTGCGCAAAAATGCCACGCACGTCTGAATCAGCCCTTATAGTTTGGGTCGTTACGGACGCGGCGATAACAAATATGTGTGTTGTGTTTTTGTTTTTTTAACGGTTTTATTTTTTTCCTATAATAAAAGCCTTATTATAGGAAAAAAAGGTGGTGTTTGTTTTTATTAACTTTGAAACTTCTTTTCATTTTGCTTTTCTTTTTTCTTTTTTTTTTTTTAATGCAACTTATTTATTACTTTTTTTCAACTTTTTTTTTTTTTTTTTTTTGTCCTACTAGGGGACTCGAAGGCCTGCATTTCTGATCTTTACTCTAATTCCTTTCACTACCCACGTAGTTGGTCAGTCATTCACTGACAGCAAGCCTATTCGGTCTCCGCCTCCGATTGCCATAGTAACGATCGGCATCCTCACGATCACATCATGTTAATGCCGATCACCACAAACCACTGAGATGCCATGATCGCTTTTGATTGTGGCATCTAAGGGGTTAATGGCAGAGATCGGAGCTAGCTACGTTACCTGCCGTTACTGCATGAGGTAATCTGCATCTGACACCCGCTGGCGATGGTGCGGACTCGGCTTCTGAGCCCGCATCAGCAATACAACGTACCAGTACGTTGTGTTGTGCAAAGTACTAGTATGTTGGATGTTGTTAAGGGGTTAATAAAGATTTCCCTTAATAGCAGCCTTTGTTTTTCACCGACTAATTTCACATTGTCAGAATTTTTTATTTTTTTTTGCTTGACAAAAAAATCGAATAAAAAGTGATGAAAAAACACATGTACCCTAAAATTGTACCAATGAAAACTACAGATTGTAACTCGACGAATAAGCCCTCACAAAGCTCCGGTGAAGAAAAAAAGTTCTGGCTCTCAGAATATAGCGACAGAAATTGTGCAGAGCGTTCTAAAAGCGGATAAGATTGGGCACCATTTATCAGTGCCACACTGGCCACATATCGATGAATAATTTTTTTTTTTACCACATTATTATACCCTCTTATGCCCAGCTTACATCCATTAGGTGCTCCTTTGCTTCGGAGGCCTGTGTTTGTCTATTAGCCCACTAGGGCCACATGTGGGATGTTTCTAAAAACTGCAGAATCTGGGCAATAAATATTGAGTTGTGTTTCTCTGGTAAAACCTTCTGTATTACAGAAAAAAATGTATTACAAATGAATTTAGCCCAAAAAAATTAAATTTGTAAATTACCCTTCCTACTTTGCTTTAATTCCTGTGAAATGCCTAAAGGGTTAAAAAATACTTTCTGAATGTGGTTTTGAATACTTTGAGGGGTGCAGTTTTTAAAATGTGGTTTTATGGGGGTTTGTATTTGTATGGACCCCTCAAAGCCACTGCATAACTGAACTGGCCCTTGAAAAATAGCCTTTTGAAATTTTCTTGAAAATGTGAGAAATTGCTGCTAAAGTCCTGAGCCTCGTAACGTCCAAGAAAAATAAAATATTGTTAAAAGAATTATGCAAATATAAAGTAGACGTATGGAATATGTGAAATAGTAACTATTTTGCATGGTATTACTATCTGTTTTACAAGCAGCTACATTTAAAGTTAGAAAAATCATAATTTTTGCAAATGGTCTTTTACATTTTGGTGTTTTTCACAAATAAGCAATGAATTTATTGACAAATTTTTTCCGCTAACAAAGTACAATATGTCATGAGAAAACAATCTCCAAATCGCTTGGATAGGCAAAAGCATTCCAGAGTTATTACCACTTAACATGACACCTGTCAGATTTGAAAAAATGCGGCTGGTCCTGAAAGCCAAAATGAGCTTGGTCCTGAAAGGGTTAAGAAACTTTCTGAATGCGGTTTTGAATACTTTGAGGGGTGCAGTTTTTAAAATTGGGTGGTTCATTGGGACTTTCTAATAAGGCCTTCAAAGCCACTTCAGAACTGTACTGGTCCATAACAAAAAATATTTTTTTTTAATTAATTTTCTTGAAAATGTGAAAAATGCTGCTAAAGTTTTAATGTCCTAAAAAAATTTAAAGGATGTTCAAAAAATGATGCAAACATAAAGTAGACCTATGGGAAATGTGAATGGTTTTTACTATCTGTCTTACAAGCAGATACATTTAAATTTAGAAAAATGCTAATTTTTGCAAATTTTTCTTTTTTTCTTTTTTTTTTTCACAAAAAAAAAAAATACTGAATTTATCGACCACATTTTTCCACTAACATAAAGTACAATATGTCACAAGAAAACAATCTCTGACTCACTTGGATAGGTAAAAGCATTCCAAAGTTATTACGACATATTGTAACACATGTCAGATTTGCAAAAATCGTCGGTGCCCTCAAGGCCAAAGCGGGCTTAGTTCTGAAGGGATCAAGCGGGCTCACAGGCTGTGCCTGCTCCGTACCCTGTGGTTGTCAACTGTTTATTATAGCTGACACCCTTGTCAAATGGCTAGGATTGGACATAACTCTGATCCCACATGTTTAACCACTTAGATGCTTAAAGAGGCTCTGTCACCAGATTTTGCAACCCCTATCTGCTATTGCAGCAGATAGGCGCTGCAATGTAGATTACAGTAACGTTTTTATTTTTAAAAAACGAGCATTTTTGGCCAAGTTATGACCATTTTTGTATTTATGCAAATGAGGCTTGCAAAAGTCCAAGTGGGCGTGTTTAAAGTAAAAGTCCAACTGGGCGTGTATTATGTGCGTACATCGGGGCGTTTTTACTACTTTTACTAGCTGGGCGTTCTGACGAGAAGTATCAGCCACTTCTCTTCAGAACGCCCAGCTTCTGGCAGTGCAGACACACAGCGTGTTCTCGAGAGATCACGCTGTGACGTCACTCACTTCCTGCCCCAGGTCCTGCATCGTGTCGGACGAGCGAGGACACATCGGCACCAGAGGCTACAGTTGATTCTGCAGCAGCATCGGCGTTTGCAGGTAAGTCGATGTAGCTACTTACCTGCAAACGCTGAGCTGCTGCAGAATCAACGTTAGCCTCTGGTGTCGATGTGTCCTCGCTCGTCTGACACGATGCAGGACCTGTGAGTGACGACACAGCGTGATCTCTCGAGAACACGCTGTGTGTCTGCACTGCCAGAAGCTGGGCGTTCTGAAGAGAAGTGGATGATACTTCTCGTCAGAACGCCCAGCTAGTAAAAGTAGTAAAAACGCCCCGATGTACACACATAATACACACCCACTTGGACTTTTGCAAGCCTCATTTGCATAAATACAAAAATGGTCATAACTTGGCCAAAAATGCTCGTTTTTTAAAAATAAAAACATTACTGTACTCTACATTGCAGCGCCGATCTGCTGCAATAGCAGATAGGGGTTGCAAAATCTGGTGACAGAGCCTCTTTAAGTCAATAGTGACATCTAAGCCATTTGACAGGGGGGGAGGACAATGGGTTTCATGGCAGCCGAAGTCAGGGCTTAATAGGAAACCGTTGAAAATACCATACACTGCAATACATAGGTATTGCAGTGTATGGTATCAGCAACCTAAAGATCGCATGTTCAAGTCCCCCTAGGGGGAATAATTTTTTTTTATTTTTTTCAAATAAACGTGAAAATGTATTGAGTTTTTTTTTTACCAGATTATGGTGACGCCAAACTTGTTTTTTTTGTAACAAATTGTTTTTATTTTTAAAAAGTAGAAAAACAGAAACATAACTATATAAATTTGATATCACCGTAATCACATTGAACTGCAGAATAAGGGTATGTTCACATGGGCTATTTTCAGCCGTTTTTCTGGCCGTAAACGTCCTGAAAACAGGACCTACAGGCCTACAAACATCTGCCCATTGATTTCAATGGGAAATACGGCGTTCTGTTCCGACGGGGCCTTTTTTTACGCCTTACTTTCAGAAAATGGTGCGTAAGGCGACGCCCCGCGAAAAGAAGTTCATGTCACTTCTTGAGCTGGTTTTAACATTGTTTTTCATTGACTCAATAGAAAGACCGCTTCAAAAAATGGCCGCGAAAAACGTTAGTTTGATTAAAAAACGTCTGAAAATCAGGAGCCGGTTTCCCTTGAAAACAGCTCTGTATTTTTAGCCGTGTTTTGTTAACCATGTGAACGTACCCAAAAGGTTAATATGTCATTTTTAGCACGCAGTAAAAGCAACCCCCCCCCCCCTTAAAAAAAAAAACAATTGAGAATTTTGTCCATTTCACCCCATAAAATAATTTAAAAAAGTTTCTCCGTACATTATATGGAACATTAAATTCTCCCATTAGAGAATACAACTCCTCTTGCAAAAAAACAAGCCTTCATATGACTGTTGACAAAAAGATAGAAAAGCTATGGCTCCTGGAAGACTGGCAGCGAAAAAGTAAAAAAACGAAAATAGGCTTTTGTAGTCAAGTGGTTAAGGAACGAGCATTTATTTTTTTTATTTATTTTTAACCCCTTGCATTCTGGGCCCTAATGACTAAGCCATTTTTTACGTTTTTCCATTGTCACATTCGAAGAGCTATAACTTTTTTTTTTTTTTTTTGCGTCGACATAGCTGTATAAGGACTTGTTTTTTGCGGGACAAGATGTACATTTTAATAGCACCATTTTGGGTTACATATAATTTATTGATTACGTTTTATTAACTATTTTGGGGGGATAGAAGAAAACCTGAAATTTCACCACTCTGCGCCCTAAATCTACGTCGTTTACCGTGTGGTATAAATAACACTAACTTTATTCAACGGGTTGTTACGATTGCAACAATACTAAATTTGTATAGATTTTGTATGTTTTACTACTTACACAGTAAACACTTTTTTTCAAAATTATTTGTTCTTGCGTCTCCATATTTGAAGAGCCATAACTGTTTTATTGTTCCGCCGATGCAGTTGTATGAGAGCTTTTTTTTTTTTGAGAGACGACTTGTAGTTTTTATTGGTACCATTTGAGAGTAGATTCGACTTTTTGATCACTTTTTATCAATTTTTTTTTAAGTCCGGATTAACAGAAAACAGCAATTTTTCCATTGTTTTTTATTTTATTTTTTACGCCGTTCACCGTGTGGGTTAAATAATGTAACCGCTTTATAGTTGGGGTCGTTACGGACGCTGCGATACCAAATATGTGTAACTTTTTTGCTTTATTGTGGGTTTTTTTTAATAGTAAAGCATTTTGTAAGGGGAAAAAGTGGGTTTTTTATTATTTTTTTCACTTTTTTTTTTAATTAACTTTATTCAACTTTTTTTTACTTTTATACTAGTCCCACTAGGGGACTTCACTATGCGATCATACGATCGCTATTATAATATACTGCAATACTTTTGTATTGCAGTGTATTACTGCCTGTCTGTTTAAAACGGACAGGCATCTGCTAGGACATGCCTCTGGCATGACCTAGCAGGCCTTTATTAGGCCCCCGGCTGCCATCGGAGACACAGACACTCGGCGATTTTATCACCGGGTGACTGTGGGGGAGAGAGGGAACTCCCTCCCTCTCTCCATAACCACTCAGACGCGGTGCTCGCTATTCAGCACCGCATCTGAGGGGTTGAACGGGTGAGATTAATACTTATTTCGATCTCACCCGGTCGAGCAGGGATCCCCCCAGCCCTCAGCTACTTCTGGCAGCTGAGAGCAGGGAGATTTCAGGGCTCCCTGCTCTGTTTACTTTATTCTAATGCAGCGCCGTGGAATGGCGGCGCTGTAGAATAAAGCCCATTAGTGGCCGCCGTGAAAAGGCTTATCGGCGGTCATTAAGGGGTTAATCTTTTCACTACAAGTGCCATAACATTTATTTTATTTATTTTTCTTTGAAGTAGCCATATAATGCCTTGCACCATTAATAAATATAAGTTATTGATTGGGTACCCAGAGTTGACAATTATCACCTATCCACAGGATGGGGTGTAATTGTCTGATTGCTGGGACCTCCAGCGAGAATGGGGGTCCTGAACACCCCCCTCGTTTCATTCAATCGCAGTGAGGAGAACTTTGAATGAAGCAACGGTCGAGCATGCGCGCCGTCGCTCGATTTAAAGTTTATGGGACTAGCGGAATCAGCGGAGTATAGTACTCGGGTGTCTGTCAGTCCCATAGACATTAGATGAAGCGGAGGTCGAATTTGCGCCTGCCGCTCAATTAAATCTCCACATTAAGGGAGTGCAGTAAGGAAGAACTGGGGGTTTGGGTCCCCATTTGCTGTGATGGGTAAGGGTCCCAGCAGCGGAGCCCCCAGCAATCAGACCATTCTCGCCTACGGTGCTTCACGGAGGCTCCATTCGGTGGCATTAAAGGCCTTGGCCATGAAAAAGAATAAATAGGATGTCGAGTTGCCACCACCCACATCGATATTAACACATACCTTATATGCACATATCTGCTATTAGTTAAGCCAGGTATGATGGAGCTATTGAGGCCCACATGAGATTTCCATAATGCCTGCATCTAACTAAAATCTGTATAGGAAATGTTTTACAAACATTTCAAAATCTCAGTACTGCTTTGGGCCTTTAACTTCAATTGTATAGATGAGGTTAGAGTTGTTGTTCAACGTTTTTGTGTATGATAATTTGACTTTATACAGTCTGATTTTCTTCGGGTTGGTCTCCTGTAATATCTGCATAAGGTGTTAAAAAAAAGCAGGTTTTTTTTTGTACTTCGCTAGTTCTACAACAAACCTGGTGTAGGATTTAGAACTAAAAATAACTGTACAAACCTAGTATAAGACAAAATATTTCAATTTTTCTGCAAATTTTTGGTAATTAAAGGGTTAATGTTTTATGAAAATCTACATGGTGTTTTATATGGCATCTTCTGAGATATTTTTTTCCATTTTGGCGTTCTCCGTTCCTCATGGAATAAATCACCACCTCAGCAATTGTGACGGTATAAGATTTTCCATGTCTTCTTATCTTTTCATACACCAATACTCAAAGGTATTTTCTTTCTGTCATGATTTCCACTTTGCTGACTAAGTTAGATTCAGTATTTAGCTTGCACAGACACGACTTGCATCTGTATTTCCTAGTGACACATTTAGATGAGGCCTTGGGGGGGGGGGCGGGGAAGTACATTCTATTTAGTAGTGTGTGTGTGTGTATGTGTGTATATATAATATATATATATATACACACACACACACTACCGTTCAAAAGTTTGGGGTCACCCAGACAATTTTGTGTTTTCCATGAAAACTCATCCTTATATTTATCAAATAAGTTGCAAAATGACTCGAAAATATAGTCAAGACATTGACAAGGTTAGAAATAATGATTTTTATTTGAAATAATAATTTTCTCCTTCAAACTTTGCTTTCGTCAAAGAATGCTCCATTTGCAGCAATTCCAGCATTGCAGACCTTTGGCATTCTAGCTGTTAATTTGCTGAGGTAATCGGGAGAAATTTCACCCCCATGCTTCCAGAAGCCCCTCCCACAAGTTGGATTGGCTTGATGGGCACTTCTTGCGTACCATACGGTCAAGCTGCTCCCACAACAGCTCTATAGGGTTGAGATCTGGTGACTGCGCTGGCCACTCCATTACAGATAGAATACCAGCTGCCTGCTTCTTCCCTAAATAGTTCTTGCATAATTTGGAGGTGTGCTTTGGGTCATTGTCCTGTTGTAGGATGAAATTGGCTCCAATCAAGCGCTGTCCACAGGGTATGGCATGGCGTTGCAAAATGGAGTGATAGCCTTCCTTATTCAAAATCCCTTTTACCTTGTACAAATCTCCCACTTTACCAGCACCAAAGCAACCCCAGACCATCACATTACCTCCACCATGCTTGACAGATGGTGTCAGGCACTCTTCCAGCATCTTTTCAGTTGTTCTGTGTCTCACAAATGTTCTTCTGTGTGATCCAAACACCTCAAACTTCGATTCGTCTGTCCATAACACTTTTTTCCAATCTTCCTCTGTCCAATGTCTGTGTGCTTTTGCCCATATTCATCTTTTCCTTTTATTATCCAGTCTCAGATATAGCTTTTTCTTTGCCACTCTGCCCTGAAGGCCAGCATTCCGGAGTCGCCTCTTCACTGTAGAGGTTGACACTGGCGTTTTGCGGGTACTATTTAATGAAGCTGCCAGTTGAGGACCTGTGAGGTGTCTATTTCTCAAACTAGAGACTCTAATGTACTTGTCTTGTTGCTCAGTTGTGCAGCGGGGCCTCCCACTTCTCTTTCTACTCTGGTTAGAGCCTGTTTGTGCTGTCCTCTGAAGGGAGTAGTACACACCGTTGCAGGAAATCTTCAGTTTCTTGGCAATTTCTCGCATGGAATAGCCTTAATTTCTAAGAACAAGAATTGACTGTCGAGTTTCACATGAAAGCTCTCTTTTTCTAGCCATTTTGAGAGTTTAATCGAACCCACAAATGTAATGCTCCAGATTCTCAACTAGCTCAAAGGAAGGTCAGTTTTATAGCTCCTCTAAACAGCAAAACTGTTTACAGCAGTGCTAACATAATTGCACAAGGGTTTTCAAGTGTTTTCTAATCATCCATTAGCCTTCTAACACAGTTAGCAAACACAATGTACCATTAGAACACTGGAGTGATGGTTGCTGGAAATGGGCCTCTATACACCTAGGTAGATATTGCATTAAAAACCAGACGTTTGCAGCTAGAATAGTCATTTAGCACATTAACAATGTATAGAGTGTATTTCTGATTAATGTTATCTTCATTGAAAAAAAAACGGTGCGTTTCTTGCAAAAATAAGGAAATTTCTAAGTGACCCTAAACTTTTGAACGGTTGTTTGTGTGTGTGTGTGTGTGTGTGTATATATATATATATATATATATATATATATATATATATAAAATATATATATATAGTGTGTGTGTGTGTGTGTATATATATATATAATTTTTTTTTTTTTAAAGCGCTACAGTCTCAGGATAAGAGGACACAAGTGGCAAGCTTATGAACAATTAGGTTCCTGCTGGAATTTTATGTACTATAGTCACTTGAGACACAGCCTTTATAGTACCTCGGTATGATGTTTTCAGCTTTTTTATGTTTTGTTTTTTTACACAGGCTAAAGCATCTGAAGAAGATGGGGACTCAGTTGTTATTGAGAAGGAACAGTTTATGGATGACTTTTTCCATCAGGTAAGAAGAGCTTTTATCTTTAATCCTATGGTTGTATTAAAAATTTTTCAATATATTTGCCAATGGTAATACTTCCTGTGCATGGATCAATTCATGCTGCTGTAGATTGGTGGGGGACCAGGCAAGCATCGCCACAAGAGCGCCAGGGGATTAGTAAGGTGAGTACACTATTTTTTTTTCTTTGTTTTTTTAACAATTATCCACAACACAAGATTTCATTGAGGATTTCTTCTTTCTCATTGAATTTTATGAACAGTGCCCGCAACAAGTCCGTGCTTATTCGGTGTCAAATTGACGTGCAGCGGATTTTACATTTTTGTGAATGAGATTTGTTAAAATCTGATCCACATGACTGGTACTGTAATCTGCTGAGAATGTTCCATGTGCAAATCCACATGGAAAATCTGCTTAATTTCTTCTATGTATGATTTACCTGTATTGCTGGGCTTCCAGTTTTTCTTGACCGCATGTATGGCGTGGTCTGCATCCCATATATATGATTAGGATCCACTTCACAACGGATATGTCAGGACTGTCACGGCTCTGGTAATAGCGGGAGCCGTGACACTGTGTCAACGGAACCTTAACCCTTTCGCTGTTGCGACAGAGTTCATTCTTTTGACATATGCAAATTAAAATTGAGTATACCCCATATATTTTATAAAAATAGACGCCTTACTCGTACAAAATATGTACCAGATTGTAAAATAATTCTTGTCTTTATTCCATTAAAATTTGCCAATACGTCAAGCCTTTATTGGTAACTTTTGATGGAATAAAGACGAGGGTTGTTTTACAATCTGGTGCAGTAAATATACATTTTGTGGACTTTGATTTCTGGGATACCGTGAAGCCTGGAGCCAATTTTGCACAGAAAAAAACCACGAGGGGTGCTGAGGATTATTTTCTAATTGTCTTCAAACGTGCACATTGTAAAAATGCCACCCAGCACTTTACACTCATGAGTGACTTTATGCAATTTTGCATCAAGACATAACATTTTGTGGAAAATTCTCAAAAGAAGTCATGTTTGTGGCTAAAAGTTTGACCCAAGTAGAGCCTGAGATGCACAATACCTTATACTAGGGCTGAGCGATAATCAAAATCACTATTAATTGAACATGTAAACTCTATTACAATTCATTTTTAGGCTAAATGGTATTTACCTATGATGCACGTTGTATACAGGGATCATGGCCTGGTATATACGGGGATAATGGGGGGCCCCTGCATATTACCCCCATCATCCTGGAAACCGGAAAAAAAACGAAATTCATATGATGACCTCTTATCTGCGCTGAATTTCATTTTTTTAATATTAATTGTCCAGTCCTACCTCCTACCACTAAAAAGTACTCTTCCCCGGGTAAGCAACGCACCCGCACCCAGCCAGTCCACATGATGTAAAAGAAAACGTAATTAATCAGATCAGGCTCTTTCATTGCTATATTGACCAGTTCTTATGCTCACTGTATGATGCCCATTGTAGGCGATTTCGGCAGATGACAGGGGTCCGCATGGGCACTCTGACACGTCTGCGATTATGCAGGCCCAAACGCAGCAAGCTGCAATACTGTGTTCTGATACCTTTCTATTTTAGCCAGCATTAACTTTTTCAGCTTTTTTTTTTTTCCAACAGTAGATCTTCTGTGACATCAGACCAGATGGGCTAGCCTTTGTTCCCCACGCACATCAATAAGCCTGTGGTGCCCCTCAACCCTGTTGACCACTTTCCCTTCCTTGCACCACTTTTGGTAGGGCAGGGCGATTATGATCAAAATCACAATTAATTGAACATGTAACCTCTATTACGATTAATAAACAGTTTTTAGGCCACACAGCTTTTTGCGTTCCACGCCATTTAATTAATATAGATCCCCTGAGCCTGCTGTATATTACTGTATATGATATCTCCGACACGGCCCCTCACACAGTATAATGTCCCTATAGCTGCCCTCAGCGCAGTATAATGCCCCAATAGTGCCTACTAAAAATAATAAAATACATATTCACCTAACCCCGTTCCAATGACGAGTGGTCGGAGATCCCTCTGCACCTCCGGTCTTTATGGCTCGGCACATCTTTTCAGGTTCCGCTGCACTTTTGGCATATACAGGCGTTTCAGGAATCCTTTTGGTCCACAGTGTCCTCAATGCCCACCCCATTTACTTTTTGTTTAGTCTCAATGCCCATCCGCCAAGGCGAGTGGACACTGCCTGTCCCAATGGTATATACAGGGCCGATGGGGGTTATATACAGGGCCGATGGGGGTTATATACAGGGCCGATGGCGGGCTGGTGTATACAGGGCCGATGGCGGGCTGGTGTATACAGGGCAGGGATGCGGAGGGTTCTATACAGGGCAGGGATGCGGAGGGTTCTATACAGGGCAGGGATGCGGAGGGTTCTATACAGGGCAGGGATGCGGAGGGTTCTATACAGGGCAGGGATGAGGAGGGTTCTATACAGGGCAGGGATGAGGAGGGTTCTATACAGGGATGATGGGAGTCCCTGTATATAACGTCCATCATCGTCCCTGTTTATACCATTGGGGCGGGCATTGTGGCTAAACGGAATGAATGGGGCGAGCATTGCCTAAAACGCCGGCATATGGCAGAAGTGCAGCAGACTCTGAATACATGCAAACGGCTCAGCACAGATAGGCGCGAGACAGTTACGTAATTGCGCCTGTCTGCACTAAGCCGTAAGTGGCCAACGTTATACATTGAATGGTAGAGCAGGGAACTGACGGTTCCCTTCTCTACTATGGGGTTCAACTGTATCTGCATCCTGAGGACACAGATACTGTTGAATATGGGAGGAAAAAACAAACCGAAATGCGCAAAATGTCCTCGGTTATCTGCGCTGAATCTCGGTTTGTTTGTTTTTTATCCTATTAATTGTCCAGCCCTAGTACTAACCATTGAATACTGGTAACACCCCACAAAACCTGCCCCTTTGGAGATACGCTGACCCACTAATTTAGCCATCACAGTTTGACACTTGTCAAAGTTGCTCAGATCATTCGGCTTAGTTTAACCGGTGGATTTTGCGTGGCGGGTCCTGCTACAAAATCCACCGCGGAATTATTTCTACCGTTGGCAAGAAGATTCCTCTTCCCATTGTCTTCAATGGGAGTTGCTGCCGAAATCCGCCCAAAGATCGAGCAGGACGTTTCTTTTTCGCCTGACTACCATTGAAATGATAGAGGCGCAGAATTTTGCGGCGTGTTTCACCGCTAAAATTCCGCCGTGTGAACAGGGCCTTTAGGCTTGCCCATTTTTCCTGCATCCAAAACACAGACTTCAAGAACTGACTGTTCCCTTCCTGCTTAATATATCTCACCCAGTAGCGGATTATTAGGGGGCCCATGGCTGCCCGAACCGCACATCATTTTAAAAATCACTTAAGAGACTCTAGGATCTCTCGGCATGCTAGCACTTCTAATGGCTGCTGCTGAGAGGGAGGGAAGGGAGGGGCGCACTGGAACGGAATAGAGCCGCCAGCGCAGTACTGATGGGGAGGAAGGGGAGAGATAGTAATAGCAGGGACTGGATAGGACTAGCAGACGTGCGTCTGCTAGGTGGAGAACACTCCCCTCTTTGACACTGCGCGTACCGCCAGTGAGGAACAGAAGAGAAGGGCGATGGTCGAGCGGTGGGGAAGAAGGTTAGTCTGCTGTTCGCCTTCTGCCCCAAGCAATAATCGGCAGACGCTAAGGGGGGATTAATTATACTGCAGGGGGGGGGGGATTTCCATCTGACTCATTGCAGAGGACTCTATGAAGGGGGGGAATAATCCCCCCCCCCCCCCCCCCCCATCGAGCCCTCAGTATTTCACTATTTATTATACAGCAGGGGGTGAGAGATTTCCATCTAACTCGCTGCAGAGGTATCCAAGGAGGGATAACAGTTTCCCCCCCATTGACACTCCGCAGTCAGTTACACACCCAACCCCCCCCCTCCCCTGCTGTATAATAAATACTGAGGGCTCTATGGGGGATGGGGGGGATTATTCCCCCCTTCATAGAGTCCTCTGGAGTCACTTAGATGGTCAGACCCCCCCCCCCCATTCAGTATAATTCCCCCCCCCCCCTTTCCCATAGAGCCCTCACTAGTTAGTAATATATTGCATGGGGAAGTCAAATTGTCTGACTGCTGGGGGGGTCTGAGCGGCGGGCTCTATCCCCATGCAATATAATCCCCCCCCCCCCCCCCATACAGCCCTCCGTTTTCCCATAAGGGAAATGTATGACCCATCCACCTGTTTTTGCTCTTGCGGTCTCCTGGCCACATCCTGATTACATGGTTGGGAGTTAAGAAAACAGCATAGCTTGCTGAGCTACGCTGTTTCTATAAGGCCGGATTCAAACGAGCGTGTGCGTTTTGCAAAAAGCACTTAACAGCTCCGTGTGTCAGCCCTGTATGATGCGCGGCTGCATGATTTTCGCGCAGCTGCCATCATTATGACACTCCGATTGGATGTTTGTAAACAGAAAAGCACGTGGTGCTTTTCTCTTTACATTCATAGTTTTACTGCTGTTGCGCGAATCACGTGCGTCCCAAGGAAGTGCTTCCGTGTGGTGCGCGTGATTTTCACGCAACCATTGACTTCAATGGGTGCGTGATGCGCGAAATACGCACAAAGAACGGACATGTCGTGAGTTTTACGCAGCGGACTCACTCTGCGTAAAAATCACGGACTGTCTGCACGGCCCCATAGACTAATATAGGTCCGTGCGAGGTGCGTGAAAATCACGCGCGTTGCACGGATGTAGATCACGTTCGTCTGAATAAGCCCCAAGTCCCATAAAACTGAATGAAAGTTATGGAAGCAGCGTCGCTAAAAGCTGAGCCGCTTGGTTTCTGTTTCCGGAAAGCCGAGCAGTTTGTGTACGGGCTCATAGAAAGTCAATGAGCCGTACACCGCTACTTTGGCTTTCCGGAAAAAGCTGAACAGAAACGAAGTGGCTCAGCGCTCACATGAGCGCTTCTGCTGCTTAGTTTTAGTGATCGGTGGGGGTCTCGGCACCCGGACCCCCACCCAACAAAAGTTCTGACATGTCACTATGAAAGCGATTCTGAGATTGTTTTCTCGTGAGACATTGGACTTTATGTTACTGCCAAAATTTGCTCGATATGTTCAGTATTTAATTGTGAAAAACATCAAAATTTGGTGAAAAATTGCAAAAATTTGAATTTTTCTCAACTTAAATGTATCTGCTTGTAAGACAGACAGTTATAACACACACAATTGTTGCTTATTAACATCTCCCATATGTCTACATTAGATTGGCATCGTTTTTTGAGCATCCTTTTATTTTTCTAGGACATTACAAGCCTTTGAACTTTAGCAGCAATTTCTCACATTTTCAAGAAAATTTCAAAAGGCTATTTTTACAGGGGTCAGTTCAGTTGTGAAGTGGCTTTGAGGTCCTTATATATTAGAAACCCCCAAAAAGTCACCCCATTTTAAAAACTTCACCCCTCAATGTATTCAAAACAGCATTTAGAAAATTTCTTAACCCTTTAGACTTATCACAGGAATTAAAGCAAAGTAGAGGTGAAATGTACAAATTTCATATTTTTTTGCAGAGATTAATTTTTAATCCAATTTTCTTTATAACACAAAGTTTTACCAGAGAAATGCAACTCAATATTTTATTGCCCAGGTTCTGCAGTTTTAGGAAATATCCCACATGTGGCCCTAGCGTGCTACTGGACTGAAGCACCGGCCTCAGAAGCAATGAAGCACCGGCCTCAGAAGCAAAGGAGCACCTAGTGGATTTTGGGGCCTTATTTTTATTACAATATATTTTGGGCACCATGTCAGGTTTGAAGGGCTCTTGCGGTGCCAAAACAGTGGAAATCCCCCAAAAGTGACCCCATTTGGGAAACTGCACACCAAGGAAATTATCTAGAGGTGTAGTGAGCATTTTGACCGCACAGGTTTTTTACAGAAATTATTGGAAGTAGGCCGTGAAAATTAATATCTACATTTTTTCAAAGAAAATGTAGGTTTAGCATTTTTTTTTCTCATTTCCACAAGGACTAAAGGAGAAAAAGCACCACCAAATTTGTAAAGCAATTTCTCCCGAGTAAAGCAATACCCCACATGTGGTAATAAATGGCTGTTTGGACACACGGCAGGGCTTAGAAGGGATGGAGCACCATTTGGCTTTTGGAGTTCACATTTATCAGGAATGGTTTGCGGAGGCCATGTCACATTTGCAAAGCCCCTGAGGGGACAAAACAATGAAAATGCCCAAAAAGTGATTCCATTTCGGAAACTAGACCCCTTGAGGAATTCATCTAGGGTATAGTAAGCATTTAGACCCCATAGATGTTTCATAGAATTTATTAGAATTAGGCAGTGAAAATAAAAACAATCCTTTTTCTTCAATAAGATGTAGCTTTAGCGCAAAATGTTAAATTTTCTCCACAAATAAAGGAAAAAAAAGAACCCAACATTTGTAAAACAATTTCTCCTGAGTATGGCAATACCCCATATGTGGTCAGAAACTGCTATTTGGGCATTTGGCAGGGCTCAGAAGAGAAGGAGCGCCATTTGGAGTGCAGATTTTGCTGGATTGGTTTCTGGGCGCCTGTGGGACCAAAACAGTGGAAACCCCCCAGAAGTGACCCCATTTTGGAAACTACACCCCTCAATGCATTTACCTAGTGGTGTAGTGAGCATGTTAACCCCGCAGGTGTTTTGTAGAAATTAGTGTGCACTCCATGTTGCAGAGTGAAAATGGGATTTTTTTCCATAGATATGCCAATATGTGGTGCCCGGCTTGTGCCACCATAACAAGACAGCCCTCTAATTATTATGCGGTGTTTCCCAGTTTTAGAAACACCCTACATGTGAGCCTAATCTTTTTCCTGGACATTTGACCAGGCTCAGGAGAGAGAATACCATGCGAAATTGAGGCCTAATTTGGCGATTTACAAAGTATTGGTTCACAATTGCAGAGGCTCAGATGTGAAATAATAAAAAGAAACCCCTGAGAAGTGACCCCATTTGGAAACTGCACCTCTCAAGGCATTTATTAAGGGGTGTAGTGAGCATTTCACCCCACAGGTCTTTTCCATAAATGAATGCGCTGCTGATGGTGAAAATTAAAAATTTATATTTTTCCCTAGATATACCATTCAGTGGCAAATATGTCATGCCCAGTTTGACACTGGAGACACACACCCCAAAAATTGTTAAAAGGGTTCTCCCGGGTATGACGATGCCATATATGTGGAAGGAAACTGCTGTTTGGGCACGCTGTAGGGTTCAGAGCGGAGGGAGCGCCATTTGGCTTTTGGAGAGCGGATTTTGCTTGGTAGTAGTTTTGTTTGAGTATTGCTGGTGTTTCCGTTTATAATGTGGGGGTAAATGTAAGCTGGGCAGAGTACATCAGGGGCGTAGTCAGGTGGTATAATAATGGGGTAAAAAAAAAACAATAAAATGATCCATAGATGTGTGTTACGCTGATGCTTTCTGCACAGGCCCGTGTCGCTCTGATATATGGCGTCCTTTCTTATCCCCCTTTTGGTCCACACTCCGCACCTTTGCAGTTTGGGGAATTTTGCTGGGAAAGTGTTGACCTGGTATAATACGGGCACCCTCGCTTCCAGCGGATATGTTTGGGCCCTCCCTTTCCTGGATCCCTAATTTTAGGTCCTTGATAAATCGCCTCCTCTAACAACTGCATATTTTTATTTCCTGACTTATTGGAGCCATAACTAATTTTATTTTTTCATAGACGTGGTTGTATGAGGGCTTTTTTTTGCGGGACGTGCTGTAGTTGTTATTTGTACCATTTTGGGGTACATGGGACTTTTTGATCACCTTTTATCCTATTTTTTGGGAGGCCAGGTAAACAAAAAAACGCAATTCTGGCATAGTTTTATTTCGTTTTTTTTTATACAGCGTTCACCAAGCATTATAAATTACATGTTAACTTTATTCTGCGTGTTAGTACGATTCCGGCGATACCTATTTTATAGCACTTTTTTATGTTTTACAACTTTTTGCACAATAAAACTACTTTTGTAAATAATGTATTTTTTCTGTCGCCAAGTTGTGAGAACCATAACTTTTTAATTTTTTTGTCGACGCAGCTGTATGAGGGTTTGTTTTTTACGAGACGAGCTATAGTTTTTATAGGTACCATTTTTGGAATACGTGTGACTTTGATAATTTTTTATTCCTTTATTTATAGGTCAAAGTGACCAAAAAACAAACTGGTATAGTTTTTTACGTTCTTTTTTTTTTATGCGGTTCACCGCGTGCAATAAATAATATAATATTTTGATACCTCAGGTCATTACGGTCGTGGCGATACCAAATACGTATGGTTTTATTTTTTTTCAATAATAAAGGACTTGATAAAACACAATCCCCCTTTTACTACTTGCAACTTTTATTGTTTTAAAAATTTTATTTTTTTATGCTTTTTTTTTTTTTTACACTTTTTGTCAAGTCTCACTAGGGGACTTGAAGGTCCAGCTGTCAGATTTATTTTTTTTCTAATACATTGCACTACGTAGGTAGTGCAATGTATTAGATCTGTCAGTTATTCACTGACCGCAAGCCGATTAGGCTTCGCCTCCCGGCGGGGCCTACTCGGCTTCCGTAATGGCAGAGCAGGAGACCATTGTGTCTCCTTTTGCCATAGCAGCAGTCGCCAGTCCCGATTACCTGTCAGGGCTGGCAATCTGCTAGTAACCGCTACGATACAGCAATCGCTTTCGATTGCCTCATCGAAGGGGTTAATGGCAGGGATCGGCGCTAGCTCCGGTTCCTGCCGTTACAGGTGGATGTCAGCTGTAACATACAGCTGACTTCCATCGCTGATGATGCCGGATAAGCTCCTGACCCGGCGCCATCTTGCCGGCGGCTCCGGGCGGATCTTGACCGGTTTCCATGCTAGGCAGACCGGGAGGCCATAATAGGCCTCCGGTTGCCATTGCAGCCACCGGAACCCCGGCAATTTCATTGCTGGGGTTCCGATTAGCTGCAAACACCTTAAGTGCAGCACTCGCGTTTGAGCGCTGCACTTAAGGGGTTAATGGCGGGGATCGAAGCTAATTTCGGTCCCCGCCGTTACAGTTGGATGTCAGCTGTAAGATACAGCTGAGATCCGGCGACGATGGCACCGGCTCAGCTTCTGAGCTGGTGCCAAACATTTGGCGTATGGGTACGGCAATTTGGGGGAAGTCCATGCTTTCCATGGCGTACCCATACGGCAAATGTCGGCAAGGGGTTAAAAAGAGGTGTTACAATTTGTTTTTATTTGATGTGTTAAAGGCTATGTAAACCTTTTAAAAAAATATATATTTTTTTTAAATAAAATAGTGTATGGTGTTTGGTGCAACCTTTCTAAATGCTTATTAAAAATTATTTTTACTTTTTGAGATACAGCTGCTTTTATATCCTGAATACGGAGCAGCTGTATCTAGTGTAGGGATGTCACGATACCAGAATTTGGACTTCGATACCGATACTTGGTTTAGTATTGCGATTTCGATACCAATTTCGATACTTTTGGCAACAGTAATAAAAAAAAAAATTCTTCAGTTTTCTGAGGTGAGGCGCGTGGTGTGATGATGAATTTTGAACGCGCCTCAAATTAATAGTAATTAATCCCATCATGTTTCTCAGTCATAATGGGTTAATGTGCGAGGTACATGATGGGGTTAAAGAGGCTCTGTCACCAGATTTTGCAACCCCTATCTGCTATTGCAGCAGATCGGCGCTGCAATGTAGATTACAGTAACGTTTTTATTTTTAAAAAACGAGCATTTTTGGCCAAGTTATGACCATTTTTGTATTTATGCAAATGAGGCTTGCAAAAGTACAACTGGGCGTGTTGAAAAGTAAAAGTACAACTGGGCGTGTATTATGTGCGTACATCGGGGCGTTTTTACTAGCTGGGCGTTCTGACGAGAAGTATCATCCACTTCTCTTCAGAACGCCCAGCTTCTGGCAGATCACGCTGTGACGTCACTTCCCCAGGTCCTGCATCGTGTCGGCCACATCGGCACCAGAGGCTACAGTTGATTCTGCAGCAGCATCAGCGTTTGCAGGTAAATAGCTACATCGACTTACCTGCAAACGCCGATGCTGCTGCAGAATCAAATGTAGCCTCTGGTGCCGATGTGTCCTCGCTCGTCCGACACGATACAGGACCTGTGAGTGACGTCACAGCGTGATCTCTCGAGAACACGCTGTCTGCACTGCCAGAAGCTGGGCGTTGTGAAGAGAAGTGGATGATACTTCTCGTCAGAACGCCCAGCTAGTAAAAGTAGTAAAAACGCCCCGATGTACGCACATAATACACGCCCAGTTGTACTTTTACTTTTCAACACGCCCAGTTGGACTTTAGCAAGCCTCATTTGCATAAATACAAAAATGGTCATAACTTGGCCAAAAATGCTCGTTTTTAAAAAATAAAAACGTTACTCTTATCTACATTGCAGCGCCGATCTGCTGCAATAGCAGATAGGGGTTGCAAAATCTGGTGACCGAGCCTCTTTAATTACTATTAATGTGAGGAACATGGAGGTTAAATTCATCGCACCTCGTGCCCCACATTAATAAGTGAATGAAAGCCATGTTTACTTCATTTTTTTTTACAGCGTACACATCATAAATGATGCAAAAAAATTGTTGTGCGCGCCATTACTGAATGTGTGTTTTTTTTTTTTTTACATTTAACAATACTTTGTTTTTACTTTATTTTTACTTTATTTTTAAACTTTAATGTACTGACATATATCAGATATGTGCCAGTACATTAGCCTGTGGACAGATAGCACACAGGCAGTTGTTAGGACATACTTGGGTATGTCCTAACAACATGAAATCTGGTAAGACAGCCCTGGGGTCCGTCAATAGACCCTGGGCTGTCTGCCCATATATGGTATGGCCCTCGGACGCGTCACAGGAATTCCCTGTGATGCTATCCAGGGGCATCCCCCCTGCTCATTTTCTCCTGAATGCTGCAGTCCGCTGTGATCGCAGCATTCAGGGGAATAACGGCGGAGATGAGAGGTTTCTCTGATCTCCGCCGTTATAGAGCGGGGCTGCGGCTGTGTAATACAGCCATTGCCCCGCTCCTGACAGGAAGTGCGCGCGCGGTCAGCATGAGGTGATGCGGCCGGCGCTGCACTAATGAGCAGCAGTTCAGGTACTGGAGACAGAACATGGGGGTGTTTTGCAGCGCGCCCGCCATGTTCTGTCTTCAGTGCCGCCGCTCATTAGTGCAGCGCCGGCCGCATCACATCATCCTGACCCCGCAAACTTATCATGACTCAGGAGCGGGGCTGTGGCTGAATTACACAGCCGCAGCCGCGCTCCCATACATTCATGTATTACTATACTGAGCTGTGCGGCTGCGCAGCTCAGTATCGAAATACAGGAAATAGCGGTATCGAACCGTTTAGGGATGCACAGTATCGAAACAGTATCGAAGTTTCGATGCACCGTGCATCCCTAATCTAGTGCTAAAACCTATATCCGTCAGGTCAGTGGCACTGACTGGTACAGTGTCAGTGGGTTTCGGGGGTTGAATTGCGTGTGAGGGGGAAGGAGGGGGCCCAAGTTGTGTGAACAGCCCAGGGCCCATGGTACACTTCACCACTGATCTCACCCCTTGTCAGATGCCATTGTAACAAGATAATCACTGGTATTCCCTTCACCCGTCAGTGATAAGTGTGTATGAATAGGCATAACTATAGCCATAGCAGCTGCTATGGGGCCCATAGGTTGAGAGGGACAATTCAGATGCACGAACATTGTTCCTTTTTGTGGGGGGAGTAAAAACGGGAGGCTTTCTGCTATCTAGCACTGATATATGGGGCTGTTATCCACACCTTTTTATTCATTGCTACTTCCATTTCGGTTTAATTTTCCTGTCGCTAGGTAGTAGGGGCCCACCTCCGCTTTCTAAGGGGCCCTATGGGTTGTATTTATTCCTGTATGTATATGTACTATGTTATATACATATGATTTAAAGTCATTTGTGTTTTATTTGATTCAAATTTTGAAATGGCTTTCTTCCCGATAAATGTGGCAAATCAATCAATGACTCCACTGCTGAATGTCAAAAGCGGTACAGCATAATTCATTTATTTTGGGTTATTCTCTTTTTTTCCTTAGGTAGAAGAAATAAGGAACTACATTGCTAAAATATCAGAAAATGTTGACGAGGTGAAAAAGAAGCACAGCACTATTTTGTCGGCACCAAACCCAGAAGAAAGTAAGCTTATTTATATATATATTTCTCATGTTTGAAAAAGAAACTTCACTTTTTATTAGGATAATGTCTTTAGGTCCAAATTTCCCTGCTGATTTCTTATATATTTATTGTGGTTGGATTTCCTTTTTCTAATACAGAGCTCCAAATTCCTTGTATTTACATAGAATTATAAGATAACACGCTGTCCGCCTACAGCTGCCACTAGAGGGAACCTGGGTCTTACTGCATTCTGTGTTTTTATTTTATTTTTTATGGAGTTCAATGTGTGGCTGTCGCCAGTTAGCATCTAAGCTCCCTTCAGTCGTGGCTGTAGGCAGGCAGTCCCCCTTTTACATGGGCAGATATCCTGCATGGTAAACAAGCAGCGATCAGGAAATACAGAATTAAGCGGAGCAGCGAGTGGGGATGAACGATTGTTAAAGAAGCCCATATGCCATAATATTTGTTAAACAACCCCTGGGTTCCAATCGCTACTTTCACTTCAATGCCTAGGGAAATTTTGTACAAATAAAGATAAAGGACAAAGAGAATTTGAAAGTGGGACCTTGACCGAAAAAGGAAATTGCTGAATAAAGCCTTGAAGAATATCTGTAACCAGATTGTCTGCTTTTGTCACTTTTACTAGTTCTCCAGGATCCAGAATGTCCCTGCAACAACTTTTACCTTGTGTGGCTTAGTTGCTTGAAGTCTTATGTTTGTTTATATAGAGCGGCCCAACTGCACAAACAAAGCAATAGTTTTAAAGCATGGTGGATAGCGCAGTAGTCTGGGCCTTTGATGAGACAGGAGGAGTATTTCAGGCTGCCTCAAACTCCAATAAGACCATGTAGCTAAGCTGCAGTCGCAGATCAAGTGTGCCTTTTAAAGAGGACCTGTCATCTCTCCAGACATGTTCATTAATGGGGAATACAAGCATTTAGGCCTCATGCACACGACCGTAAGGGCTTTTACTGTCTGCAATTACGGATGCACATCTGTAGCCGTCCACAATTGCAGAAGCGTCCATAGACTTCTATGGGCGAGTCTGTGCTGCGATTGTGGACAAGAATAGGACATTCGGATAATTTCTAAGACCCGGACACACATCCGCAAATATACTGAAAGGTGTCCGTGGGGAATATACTGAATCGGTCCGTAATTATCTGACCCGTAATTACAGATGACTACTACGATCGTGCGCATGGGGTTTTACTAAAATGTACAGTTCTAAAGCACCTTGTCTTACAATTCTTCATTGTGCTGTTCCCCTGTTATACCTCCTGGAAGCTTTTGAATAAATTGATAACTGGGCGTTTCCATTTCCTCTGTCAATAGGGAGTGTTCCTACATACACACAAACTGTCCTGTCAGCGTTGACAATTCCAGACTGTGTAGGGACACTCACTATTGACTAGGGGAATGGTAACATCCAGTTCTCAATTTGTTCATACGTTTGGAGGAATAACAGAGGAAGAAAACCGAGTCCTAAGAAAAGATTATTCTGAATTGTTATTTTAGGGGAAATACAAATATTTATTAAAACAGACGTGTCAGGAGAGATGACGGCTACTCTTTTTAACGCACAAGATAAATAACCGGTAAACATTACCTACTGAACATTATATATATTCCCATGCATCTACGACAGAAATGGTAGTTTCCCTTTACTTCCATATAGTGTAAGTTTAAAATATTATTTTTTTTCCCCTGTATCTTGCATCCTAGAACTAAAAGTGCAGACATGGCGTGCCATTAACGTGCCGTTAATTTCTATGGGACTGCTAAGTGCTATCTTCAGCAGCCCCAGAGAAATGAATGGAGCGATGGCCGAGCACGTGCACTACCGCTTCATTCCTATGGCGCTCCCAGGAGCGCTAAGGTAAGTCTGTTTTTATGATCAGTGAGGGTGTCAGCGGTCGCACCCCCCCCCCCCCCACCAATCAGTTATCACCCATCCTATCTATGGGTGATAAATATTGATAGTGGGGAAACCACTTTAAGAGAATTTGATTTATTTCATGGTGCACAACATATTACCAGTTCTGCAGCTCCTTAGAGTGATATTACTAATATTCTTCATCTTCTGTTATTTCAGGAACAAAGGATGAACTTGAAAGTCTTAACAAAGAAATAAAGAGTATTGCCAATAAAGTACGAACAAAGTTAAAGTGTAAGTGTGTCTGACAATCTGTATATTGTTCCTTCAATCCATCTAATAATCCTGCTCAGATCGAAGGATGAGTAAATTCTATAATGTCAGTCTTAATTTCTATCAGGCAAAAAAAAAAAATACATTGTGGTTTGGTAAGATAAACCCCCCCCCCCCCTCAAAGAACCCTCCCCCCTGGCAACCGCCGTCGAACCGCTAGCCCTGAACCAATTGCCCCAAATTGGACATGCAATATATCAAAATTAACTGTAGACAATCCGAAAAATAAATATAAAGTCTATCTCAGGGTAACACTATATTATGAAAAAAAAAAATTAACTAGAACGTCAAAAAGCTTTTTTTATACTATAAGCTTAAAAATTCGAAAAAAAAAAAAAAAAGTATAGAAATATGATTAAAAAAACGCAGCAAAAATCACGTAGATGAAAATCTTGGTTTTCAATTACATTAAGCGTATGTGCCGGGAGCTATTACGCTAAACATATTCATAGGGCCCCATGCAAGTAGTGTATGCATAAAAAAGTCCTTTTAGCATAGGCTGGGCCGTTATGTGTGACATACCTTTTTTATTTAATTTTTTTCACTGTATGGGAAAGCTTAGTCTTTTGTGTGTCGGTATAGGTTTTTTTTGTTTTTTTAAATGGAGGCCTATTGACATTTGCCACTGAATGCTTATCCTCCTAACGTTTATTTCAGACCAAGGCAAAAATGAAGTGTGCACAGAGCTTTATAGCCGTTAAACTGATTCGTTCTAAAAATTTTGCATTCCTCATTAAAGAGGCTCTGTCACCAGATTTTGCAACCCCAATCTCCTATTGCAGCAGATCGGCGCTGCAATGTAGATAAGAGTAAAGTTTTTTGTTTTTTTTAAAAACGAGCATTTTTGGCCAAGTTATGACCATTTTTGTATTTATGCAAATGAGGCTTGCAAAAGTACAACTGGGCGTGTTTACAGTAAAAGTACAACTGGGCGTGTATTATGTGCGTACATCGGGGCGTTTTTTACTTCTTTTACTAGCTGGGCGTTAGGAATGGGAGTGTATGATGCTGACGAATCAGCATCATCCACTTCTCTTCGTTAACACCCAGCTTCTGGCAGTGCAGACACACAGCGTGTTCTCGAGAGATCACGCTGTGACGTCACTTTATGCCCCAGGTCCTGCATCGTGTCGGACGAGCGAGGACACATCGGCACCAGAGGCTACATTTGATTCTGCAGCAGCATCAGCGTTTGCAGGTAAGTCGATGTAGCGACTTACCTGCAAACGCTGATGCTGCTGCTGAATCAACTGTAGCCTCTGGTGCCGATGTGGCCGACACGATGCAGGACCTGGGGCAGGAAGTGAGTGACGTCACAGCGTGATCTCTCGAGAACACGCTGTGTGTCTGCACTGCCAGAAGCTGGGTGTTAACGAACAGAAGTGGATGATGCTGATTCGTCAGCATCATACACTCCCATTCCTAACGCCCAGCTAGTAAAAGAAGTAAAAACTCCCAGATGTACATACACAATACACGCCCAGTTGTACTTTAGAAAGCCTCATTTGCATAAATATAAAAATGGTCATAACTTGGCAAAAAATGCTCGTTTTAAAAAAAAAAAAAATGTTACTCTTATCTACATTGCAGCGCCGATCTGCTGCAATAGCAGATAGGGATTGCAAAATCTGGTGACAGAGCCTCTTTAATATTTGACGTTACTTTGCGACTGCCATCTTGTGCTGAATGAATTGTTAGAACAGGAGCAATGCAAACATGGTTATAAATAAAAACATTTTGGGTCTCGTATAAAAAGTCAGTATTGCCCATAGCAACCAGTAAGACTCCATCTGTAAAGCGTACCTGCACTTTCACAAAACGTATGATCTCTCATAGAGACCTATCAGCAGGTCAAAGCACCCAAATCCCCGCCATCGGTGAAACTAAGGGGCAGAATTGCTCAGCCTGACGGGGAGAGCCAAGAAGGTGCAGAGAAACTTCCAGTTTCTGCCCCTTCGTTGTAGCCATGGTTTCGTCGCCCTGACCCTCCACTGATCAAAACTTCTGATCTCTGAGCTATCAAAAGTTTTGTTAAAGTGCAGTTCTGCTCCTACTGGAAAAAGTGACCTGATTGGTTATATGGACAATGCTGACACAATTTGTTGTTTTGTTTCATGCTGGGGTATTTCTTGTAAAGTTTACGTTGCGTCTTATTTCTCTACTCTGAGCATTATAGACTTAAAATAAAAAATGTATTTAAGGAGCTGAACTGACTTCATAAGGATAAATAAATCACAAAAATGTTGCCATACAGATTCTATAAAAAACAAAAACGTAGTGCATCTCCAATTTTGTATTGTTACGCCTCTTCTAATTGGGTGAAACTGTTGCCAAGGTAACCATACATCAGATGCCGCTCATAAAAAGCTCCCATGTTTTATTCTAAGAGTTCTCTGCGAAGCTTCTATTCAGTATAATAGGAGCTCTTGCAGGAAAGGCTTTTGCCATTGACTTGGCAATAGTACCGTCCTATCAGCTGGCTTCATCCCCACCCTTAAAGGGGTTTTCCGAGTTCAAACTTGTGTGTCAGTGCTTTTAACCTCGGCATATGATTACATTTGTAACGCACTTACTGCATCAAAATTGACCCCGTTTCCCGATGCTGCCATGGGGCACATGGCTAGTGACGTCACTCTCTTTG
This sequence comes from Rhinoderma darwinii, assembly GCF_050947455.1. Classification (NCBI taxonomy): domain Eukaryota; kingdom Metazoa; phylum Chordata; class Amphibia; order Anura; family Rhinodermatidae; genus Rhinoderma; species Rhinoderma darwinii. The sequence continues at coordinate 48,999 of NW_027461832.1, forward strand.
CCTGCTGTGTTTACCAGCCGTATACCTATCACATGGTCAAACCGTAACATTTCTGCCTGGTATACGGCACGTCACTAATGACGTGCCGCGTATGGGCTGTTCTGTTATACAGCCAGGAACGCGCAAGTGCAGTCCCTGCTGTTCTCTCACTTGTCCGCTTGTCAAGCGAGAGAACAGCAGGGTCCACGCATGCACGTTCCTGGCTCTAGAACAGAATAGCCCATACGCGGAACGTCACTAGCCGTGTACATGCCGTATACCAGGCAGAAACTTGTTTAACAGTTTGACCACGTGATAGGTTAACACAGTGGGCAAAGAGTAACGTCACCAGTCATGTGCCCCATGGCAGCTTTGGGTAACGGGGCCAATTTTGATACAGTAAGTGCATTACAAATGTAGTGACATTCCAAGGTTAAAAGCACTGACAAACAAGTTTTAACTAGGAAAACCACTTTTGATTTTTAATTTCTTGGTGGTACATGGCCATGGTTACGTTATCCCAGTGGTGGTCTAACTGTAGCGCTCTAACCGCTGCGAAACTATGAATCCAAAACTTAAAACTGTCAAGGCATGCTGGAAATTGTAGTTTTGCAACAGTTGGAGATCACTGCCCTGCATATTTAGGGAAAACTTCAAACTTCTTAATTTGGAGGAATTATTTGAAAACCTATTTCGAAATACAAATTGTGTTAATGTAATGTATATCTTAAATTAAGAACATTTATTGTCCTGTTTAAGGCAATGGACAGTGTTTCCTGTGTTCTTATAGCATATATAAATCCTGCATGAAGTGTTTGCTTAGTAGTGGAGACGCCGTATACTATCTTTTTTTTTTTTTTTTTTTTTTTTTTTTAAGTTTTGATTTCTGAATGAATAACATATATATGTATCATTTTGTTGTAGCAACAATTGACCAAGATGAGCATGCCAACAGATCTTCTGTGAATTTAAGAATAAGAAAATCTCAGGTAACCTTAATACTTAATTTGTATTCGTCTCTGTTTTGGAGCTTTCCATTAACCTCATTTACAATTAATGAGCAGTTTGAAAATGTAACGTTTGGGGCAGATCTACTGCTACTGTCCAATACCCCATGCACCTAACCGTGCCTGTAATTACAGTCCGTGATTACGGGCACGTCCGGCTGCAGACCGTCATCCTCATTTGCGGACCATGCTCCCATTATAAAGTATGGGAGAACGGTCCGTAAAATAAAAAAAATAAGTACATGTCCTATTTTTTACGGAAAGTTTCTACAGCACAGACACCTTCCTGTAATTCAGGGGTGGGGAACCTTTTTTTCTGCCAAGGGCCATTTGGATATTTATAACCTCATTCGTGGGCTGTACAGTATTATCAACTTAAAAAATTAGCCTGTTATATTTGGTCAAACATTTATTTTTATTTTTTTTTTGTAAACAAATTTTATTGAGTTTTTAAAGCTGTATTACAAAATAGAAAATGGAACATATCAAAAGAGATACATGTGAAAAGAGAATGTACAATAGCTGGTCAAACATTTTAATTGACTCACCCCTGATGTGTTGGCTGGAACTGCTTCTCTTTGGTGAGGCGTGCGATGTTAGGCCCCATGCACACGAACGTAAAAACGGCTGTAATTACGGGCCCATAGATTTATGTTGGCCACGGGTACCTCCCCGTATTCTTACGGGAAGGTGCCCGGGCCGTTGAAAAATATAGAACATGTCCTATTTTAGGCCGTAATTACGGCACGGGCAGGCCCATAGAAGTCTATGGGGCTCCCGTAATTACGGGTGACTACGTGTGTGCACCCGTAATTACGGGAGCGTTGCTAGGCGATTTCAGTGGATAGTCACTGTCCAGGGTGCTGAAAGAGTTAACTGATCGGCAGTAACTCTTTCAGCACCCTGGACAGAAACTACCGATCACAATATGGATCAAACTGTAAAAAAAAATAGAAGTTCATACTTGCCCAGAACTCCCTGCTTCTTCCTCCAGTCCGGCCTCCCGGGATGATGTTTCAGCTCATGTGACCGCTGCAGCCAATAACAGGCTGCAGCGGTCACATGGACTGCCGCGTCATCTAGGGAGGTCGGGCTGGATGTCAAAAGAGGGACGCGTCACCAAGACGACGGCCGGGTAAGTATGAATTTCTTATACTTTTACCTCGGAAAGGCTGCCCCTTCTCTCTATCCTGCACTGATAGGGAGAAGGGGCTGCCGATTTAGTGCAGTGCAATTTTGCAGCGAAAACGTGCCCGTAAATACGGGTGGAATACTGGTGACACCGGACCCATATTTACGGGCACGGGTCCGTAAATACGGGTCGAATACGTGTGACCAAGGACCCTTATTTACGCCAGTATTTACGGGAGGGAAAAAATACGTTCGTGTGCGTGAGGCCTTAGCCGGTAGTGGTGATGTGTCGGTCAGTCTGGAGTGCAGTCGACTCTTTGGTAAGTTTTGAAAAGCACTCGCAGCAGTAAGTTGTTCTGTCTTAAAGGGAAATTTCCATCAGGGACATTTGACATATCCACAGGACACATCCCACCTTTGGCCTCCTAAACCCCGTTCTACCTCTCTGTGTTCCTGCTGATTTCGGACCATGAAGAAGAAAACCGCGTAGCTCGCTGAGCTGCACTGTTTCCGGAACTCCCATAGTAGTGAATGGCCGTTGTGGAAGCAGCGCAGCATGCGAGTTACGCTGTTTCCGTAACTACTACTCAGATCTATGGGACTTAAGGAAACCGCGTAGCTCGCTGAGCTACGCGCTTTCCTTCTTTATGTTCTGAACTCACCTGCTTCAGCATAATACAAAGAGGTAGAACAGTGTTTAGGCGCCCCGTTCTAGAGATAGATGCGGGTCCCAGATCTATCGGACATTTGACATATCCTATGGATATATCATAAATGTCCTTGGTGAGAAAAAAAATATATAACTTTTTAAGTCACTCGGACCTCACTTTGAGTAAGGTGGGCGCACGGACAGAGCCAAGGAGGGAATGACGTGGCGGTCCGAGTGAGGTCAGGGTGTACTGTGACGGGAGTGGACCAGTCCAGTCACCTGACCTCACGTCACTGACCCGGGTCAGGTGACCGGACTGATCCACTCTCTGGCCGGCACACACAGACCTCACTCAAACCACCACTGACGGAGCCAAGTAGCGAATGACGCGGCGGCAGCGCTGTCTGAGTGAAGCCAGGCCGGACCAAATGATCCCGCCGGCCTGACATTTCCCATCCCTGCTGTAAATATACGGGAAGGTGTCCATAGGCCATAGCAATGAATGGGTCTGTAATTATAGACGATATCTATGGTCGTGTGCATGGGGCCTAAGTGTTAGACAGTGTAAGCTTCGATAATGCAGTCAGAACATGTATCATACAGCATGCAACACTGATAAGTTTGTCACATTTTGAGAAACTAGCTAGACATTTTAAACACTTTTCTCTTCATTATACCACCTATTGGTTGGCTTAGTTTACCGCAGGTTATTTGGCGCCAAAACTTTGACAATTTTTCTCCACAGCGTAACATTTTAAACCACGCCTCTTTCCCGCTAAGCCAAGTCCCCTTGTAGAGCAGGGCACAAAAAGTGTCTAAGACCATTAATAAATGTGGCGCACAGCATGTACATCAACTCAATTAGAGCCAGAAATCTGGGGGTTTTAAATAGCAGATCTATGAGTATAGTTTGGATTTGCTGTATTGGTTTGCCGAATCCGATATGGATCCAAGATATGCATCTTATTAATAGTCTGATTTCAATATTCTTCCAAACATATCCCAGTTTAAAGCAGCTCTGTCACCAGATTAGAAGTGCCCTGTCTCCTACATAATCTGATTGGCGCTGTAATGTAGAGAACAGCAGTGGTTTTTATTTTGAAAAACGATCATTTTTGAGCAAGTTATGAGCTAGTTTAGATTTATGCTAATGAGTTTCTCAATGGACAACTGGGCGTGTTTTTACTTTTTACCAACTGGGTGTTGTACAGAGGAGTGTATGAGGCTGACCAATCAGTGACCAATCCGCTTCATACACTTCTCATTGTTCCAGCCCAGCTTCTTTCACTGCACAGTCACACTGTGCTGTGGATCACACTGGGCTGGAACAATGAGAAGTGTATGATGCTGATTGGTCAGCCTCATACACTCCTCTTTACTTTTTACCAACTGGGTGTTGTACAAACACGCCCAGTTGTCCATTGAGAAACTCATTAGCATAAATCTAAACTAGCTCATAACTTGCTCAAAAATGATCGTTTTTCAAAATAAAAACCACTGTTATCTACATTACAGCGCCAATCAGATTATGTAGGAGATGGGGCACTTATAATCTGGTGACAGAGACTCTTTAAACAGGGGCTCGTAACTTCTTACATGGGACTGACTAACTCATTCCTCATTTTCCTTCCAGCACCATTTTCACAGCAGACAGAATAAGTTGGCGACACAAGTTCATATTACTACTGAGATGATGAACAATATTGTGATTCCTAATTAGTTTTTTTTAAAGGAACACTAAACCTAGAAAAGAATTCTAACTGTAAATCGAAGATAACTTTGCTTACAGTATTTGTCAGTCTGTTTGTTTCAGGAACATGCAGAAGATCCAGCAGTCTTGTAAAATACGAGTCTTGTAAAATACGTGCACAGAAAACGCATGCACGCACCTTTCCTGACATTTTTTTGGCTGGTGAACGGCTGAGGGGGCGTAGCTTAACATTCTCTCTCACTGCAGACAGGTCAGGTGGGAGACTTATGCTGCAGCCAATTGTCTAAAGGTGCTCATACCACATCAAATGTCAGTCAAACGAAGCAGAGACCGACCAATGATGGGGTTATATATTTATATATTTTTTTATATATATTATATTTTACAAGGAAAAATACTAAATGTAAAAAATAAAATAGCCATAGCTTTTTTTTTTTTTTTTTTTTGTCGATTGGGTGGCATGAGGGCATATTTTTATGCGGGACAAGCTGTGGTTTTTAATAGTACCATTTTGGGGTACATGCGAGATTTTGATCACTTTTTATTGCATTTTTTTGAGGGAGATGAGGTGATGAAAAAAACAGCGATTCTGGTGTTTTGTGTTTTTTTTACGGCATACACCGTGAGGGGTAAATAATTATATATTGTAATAGTTCAGGCTTTTACGGACATGGCGATACCAATTATGTATTTGTGGGTTTTTCTTTTTTACAAATCTAAGGGGAAAAAGGGTTTCTTGAATCATTTTTTTATTTATTTTTTTTGTACATAATTTTTTTTAATAATATAACAGATTTTTACTTGTTAGTCCCCCTAGGGGACTTGAACCAGCAATCGTTGGATCGCTTGCACTATATACAGCAATATTAATGTATTTCTGTCTTTCCGATAGGCTAGGCAGGGCTTAAGGAGCACAAAGATGGCAGACCTGGGGACCTTCATTATGCCCCCACGCTGTCAAAACAACCATCAGCACCCTGCTATCGCGTTGTGGAGGGGCGATAGGAAGTTTGTCTAAGCTTGTTCGGTAGCTCAGTTTTCACAGCTTTTCTAGAACTGGCAGCACAGCCCTTCTATATCCAACTAATAACTATCCAAGTTATGAACTTGGATGTGATCATTATTAGCTGGATCCTGTGGGTCAAAGACACGCGTGGAACAACTTTCCGCAGAGTCTTCAGTTCAGCTGAACTGAGTAAATGGCTTTGACTGACTGAACAATACAGATTCTGCGTATACAGGATACATGGTAGCTGCATCTTTACAAGTATTATTATTATTTATTATTATTATTAATAATATAGTAAATTTAAAAGTTCTTTTAAATTACTGAAACATTGATTTATTGAAAAAAATAAAATAAATTTTTGGGTTCAAAGGTGTACACAGCCTTTACGGGGTTAATAGAAAATAAATTATTTGTGTAGTAAAATGCTAGATTTTACTTAGTGGAATTGTTAAATTCAAGACTTGGCAAATGTTTTTCCTGTCCACTGTAATATAATTACAGAAAATTATTTAGCAAAATCAGTGTTCAGGCTGGAGGGGACATATGCAGATCTGCCTTCCCTTTTGTGGAGGGGGTAGGCTGGTGATTTAGGAGTGGATGAGAGTTCTCACTGCCATGGTTTTTCGTTTAAAGCTCAAACATAATAGTTCAGTCCCAGAAAACAGAATTTCCCTCCTACAGTATAAAGGATTAATGGAAAAAAGTTAGAGGTCCAGCACACGATATATGAAAAAAATACAAAACTGTTTAAGTCCAAATTAAAACAAGAAATTAAAAAATCCCAGGATAGCGCCTACGCGTTTCAAACTTTTCAGTTAATCATAGCTATGATTAAGAACTGAAAAGTTCAAAACGCGTAGGCGTTCTCTCCCGGGATTTTTTAATTTCTTGTTTAATTTTGACTTAAATAAACAGTTTTTTATTTTTTCATATCCTATCGTGTGCTGGACCTCTAACTTTTTTTTTCATTGGATTTCTACCTACTCGTGACGTAGCTCTCTTGCCCGTGCACCGAATAATCATGGTATGTTGCATCCCACTTCGAATGAGTGGTGAGCGGATTAATTTTTCTTGTATATTTTCTACATAAATGATTTACACCGTAACTTAAAACATAATTGTATTGGTCAAAGTCTCCAGTCTTGTAAAGAAAATACTTGTTTCTTTAAAGGTATTATGTGGGGACCGAGAAGTATTAGCAGTGTACTCACTGGTATGTGAGTACACTAGCTAATATACATTCCGGTCCCCCGTCGCGCGGATTATGAGATTTTAATAGATCTTTATAGTGCTGGCGGGGGACCGGAAGTCTAGTTGCACAACTCTTCGTCATGTGACAGGCCCCGCTGTACTCTATGTACAAGCAGTAGAAGTAGTACAGCGAGTACATTGTGTACAGCGGCCTCTGTCACATGACGAAGAGCTGTGTTGTCATGAAGGAAGACTGTGCAACTAGACTTCCGGTCCCCCGCCAGCACTATAAAAATCTATTAAAATCTCATAATCCGCGCGATGGGGGACCGGACTGTATGTTGGCAAGTGTACTCTCATACTGTAATGATACACTGCTTATACTTTTTGGACACCACATAACCGCTTTTAACCTAATCATTTTGAGCTACACCATGAAAAGTATTTTTTTGTTTGTTTTTCAGCATACAGTATTGTCCAGAAAATTTTGGGAAGTTATGATTGCATATAATGAAACCCAGATTCAGTTTCGAGAACGAAGTAAAGGACGAATACAACGTCAGCTGGAAATAAGTATGATGCAACCTAACCCTTTATCAAAATGCTCATAAAATGGTTAAAAATAAAGCAAAAGGATTGGTTAAGCTTATATTTGGGCAGTAGATGATTGTCCCATCCAATTTGACATTACAATACTACTTTTTTGTAAAACTTATTTTTGATTGCAGTTAAATAGTCACTGTGGTTTCAACAAGAAAATGCCTCTCTCTCTCCCCCCACACACACACACACACACCCTCTGCTTCCTGCACTGGTCATTGACTCTCAATTTACTGCTAAACTCCTTCTTGAGAGATGAGATGCATTATAAGCTCACTTAGGGATCAGGTTACATGATACCCATAGAAGTCTATGGGGAGGGGGGGGGGTGCTGGAAGAAGCGGGAGGCAAAGGTACACATAGACCCTGCTGCAGCTTCTAGTAAGTGTTCTATCGCACCCCAGCGTTGGATTCGCAGCTACACTGCTCAGTACCGCTGTATAATGTCTTCCATGCAACTGCTGCCTCTGAGCATGTGCTGCAGAGCAAATCTCCTTTTCTCTGTGTGCAGTGTATGGAAAACAATAGAGCAGCCAGTCTCCACCTCCTCTGTAGCTGAGCTCGGGAAAACTGACAAATAGGGTGAAGTCGTACACGACAGATTTTGTTGCAGAAATTTCTGCGGCTGAAAATCGGTTCAATACTTCGTATGCACCTTCTGCAGAAACCACCCCATACAGGAGTGGAAAACTGGTGAAAAATCCTATATACAAGTCATATAATCTGCAGAATTATTGTTAATGCGTAACTAAACGTTCGATCAACTTTTTATTTACTAGCAGCATGTGTAATATAAATATATTTTGTAATATACTTTATTAATGAATTTGGGCTCCTTTTTGTGTTATATGCGTTTTAAATGGCCACTCTGACTCTCTCTTTTTTTTACTACATTTTATTTCTTGTATTTCTCCTGTTGCTAGCAGAAATCCGTACACCGTTTGAATGTATCGGTGTACCTGTGGGTGGTGGCCCCATCCTGACGTCAGATGTGCACGCCCCTATCGTGACGTCAGGAAGGTCTCTCTGCTTCTATACACTACACAATTCTCTTTAGTGTAACCTGCAGCAGCAGAGCGTCTGGAAGAGACTGTGATGAGCTCTGCTGCTGTCTGGACTATAGTGGGTATGAGAGGCGCTCCAGTAGCAGAAGTGCAGGTCTGGCCCCCCCACCCTGTCCCCTCTTTCCCCTGTGCACTGTACTGTAACCGGCAGTAGCAGAGCGCAGGGAGAAGAATGACCGCTCTGCTACTGTCTGGTCTCTGGTATGTGTGAGTGGCACTTCTGTAGCTGAAGCGCAGGTCTAGCGGCGGCTCCCTTGCTAGACCTGCACTTCTGCTACGGAAGAATGTCAGAAGCAAAAGACAACTGTGCTGCAAAAGGACCTTTTGGTTTTCCTGATTGGCTTGCTGTTTAGGTGCATGATGGGAACTATGGGTTGATAGAATATTGCATACAGTACTGGCAAACATCACACACGGTAAGACACGCCCCTAGCAACTGGCCAGAATCAGGAAGTGTGAGAAAATAGATGCTAGGAGTAATTTATTCACCAGTTAAAATTTATGTATTTATTTTCTTCGAAAGTTGAGCTAGGCTTTAATCTACATTAACCCCTTCAGGACTGTTCCTGTTTTGGCTTTCAGAACGAAGCCGATTTATTTATTTTTTTTCAAATCTGACGTGTTACTTTATGTGGTAATAACTTGGGAATGCTTTTGCCTTTCCAAGTAATTCTGAGATTGTTTTCTCATGACATATTGTACTTTATGTTAGTGAAAAAATTTGGTTGATAAATTCAATATTTATTGGTAAAAAAAAAACAAGATTTAGAGAAAATTTGCAAAAATTAGCATTTTTCAAAATTTAAATGTATCTGCTTGCAGGACAGATAGTTATAACACACAAAATAGCTACTAGTTTACATTTCCCATATGTCTACTTTATATTCATCGTTTTTTGAACATTCTTTTCGTTTTCTAAGACGTTACAAGGCTTAGAACTTTAGCAGCAATTTCTCACATTTTCAAGAAAATTACGAAAGGTTATTTTTTTTCAGGGACCGGTTCAGTTGTGAAGTTACTTTGAGGGCCTTATATATTAGAAAGTCCCCATAAATCACCCCATTTTGAAAACTGCACCCCTAAAAGTATTCAAAACAAAATTCAGAAAGTGTTTTAACCCTTTAGGCGTTTCCCAGGAATTAAAGCAAAGTAGAGGTGAGATTTACAATGTTCAATTTTTTATTTTTTTTTACAAAATTCATTTGTAATACTTTTTTTTTTTTCTGTACCACAGAAGGTTTTACCCAAGAAATGCAACTCCATATTTATTGCCCAGATTCTGCAGTTTTTAGAAATATCCCACATGTGGCCTTAGTGTGCTACAGGCCTCAGAAGCAAAGGAGCACCTGGTGGATATTGGGGCCTTCTTTTTTTTTTTTTTTTTTCTCGAATATTTTCTAGGCACCATGTCAGGTTTGAAGAGAACTTGTGGTGCCAAAACAGTAAAGACCCCCGCCCAAAAGTGGCCCCATTTTGGAAACTACACCCCTCGAGGAAATTATCTAGGGGTATAGTTAGCATTTTGAACCCAGTTTGTTTGTTTTTTTGCTAAATTTATTTGAATTAGTATGTGAAGATGAAAATCTACTTTTTTTTCTGAAAAAAACGTAGAAATTTTTACAAGGAATGAAGGAGAAAAAACAGCCCAACATATGTAAAGCAATTTCTCCCTGTTATAGGAAAAACCCATATGTGGTATTAAACTGCTGTTTGGACCCCCAGCAGGGCTCAGAAGAGAAGGAGCAACATTAGGATTTCTGCCGTGCCGTGTCGCGTTTGCAATGCACTGGAGGGACCAAAACAGTGGAAACCCCCCAAAAGTGACCCCATTTTGGAAACTACACCCCTCAAGGAATTTTTCTAGGGATAAAGTTAGCATTTTTATCCCACAGTTGTTTTGCTCAATTCATTGGAATTCGTCTGTAAAGGTGAAAAACACCTCAACATTAGTAAAACAATTTCTCTCGATTACGGGAATACGCCATGTGTGGTAATTGTTTTTTGGACCCACAGCGGGGCTTAGAAGGGAGGCAGCGCTAATTTGCTTTTGGGTGCCATGTCGAATTTGCAAAGCCCCTGGGAGGCCAAAACAGTGGAAACCCCCCATTTGGGAAACTACACCACTTAAGGGAACTATCTAGGGGTATAGTGAGCATTTAGACCCCACAGGTCTTTTGCAGAATTGATTAGAATTAGGCCGTGAAAATGAATATCAACATTATTTCCACTAAAATGTTGCATTTTTTCAATTTCATAAAGGAGGAAAAAGCACCCCAATATTTGTAAAGCAATTTTTCCCCGAGTACAGCAATACCCCACGTGGTCAAAAATTTTCTTTTTCGTTTTTCCTTCCCCGTTTCCAAGAGCCATAAGTTTTTTTTCATTTTTCCGTCAATAGAGTAGTGTGAGGGCTTATTTTATGCGGGACAAGCTGTAGTTTTTATTAATACCGTTTTTTGGTACATACAACTTTTTGAGCACTTTTATTACATTTTTTGGTAGAGGCAAGGTGACCAGAAAACAGCGATTTTGCAGTTTTAAATTATTTATTTTTCATTGCGTTCACCATGCGAGTTAAATAATGGTATATTGTAATAGTTCAGACTTTTACAGACACAGTGATGCCAATTTTGTGTATTTTTTTACATTGCTTTAGAGAAAAAATGGGAAAGTTTTTTTTTTTTTTTTTTTTTTTTTTGTACTTTAAATATTTATTTAATTTTTTTTCTCTAATAACCATTTACTTTTTGCTTTTACACATTTTATTAGTCCCCCTAGGAGACTTGAACCAGCAATCCGTAGATAGCTGGTACAATGCACTATTGTAATTTTTACAGGCTCCTGTAACAGCGCGATTGCTGTTCCTGTCCCATTAGTCCCGGGTGTCAGCTGTAATACACAGCTGACACCCGCAGCGTATGGCGCGGGCTCAGCGCGTGAGCTTGCTCCATACTTCACCCCCCACACCACGACATGCTATTAAGTCGTGGTGCGCAAAGGGGTTAATGCGCAGCGGATGGTGCAGAGTGAAAATTACAATTTTCCACTGAGATGCCATTTTAGTGCACTATATGTTATGCCCAGCTTGTGCCACTGAAGACTAATACCTCGTAAAATATTAATCGGGTTCTCCTTGGTATGGCGATGCCATATCTGTGGACGTAAACTGCTGTTTGGGCATTCTGTAGGGCTCAGAATGGAGGGAGCGCCATTTGGTTTTTAGAGCGCAGATTTTACTTGGTGGTAGTTCTGTTTGCTGTTTTACTGGTATTTCAGTTTATATCTTGGGGGCACATCTAATCTGTGAGGAATTTATTAGGGCATAATAAGAGGGTATAATAATGGGGTAAATAAATAATAATCCGCAGATATGTGGCCAGTGTCGCACTGACAAATGGTGCCAGATGTTATCCGCTTTTGGGACACTTTGCCCATTTTGCATTGTCCTATTCTGGGAGCCAGAACTTTTTTAATTTTTCTCCACCGGAGCTGTCTGAGGGCATATTTGTTGCAGGACAATCTGTTGTTTTCATTGGTACCATTTTGGGGTGCATGCGTTTTTTTTTATCACTACTTTTTTTATTCTATTTTTTTGTCAAGCAAGGTGGCCAAAAACCATAAATGTTTTTTTGTTTTTTTTAAACATCCTTTTATTTTTCTAGGACGATACAAGGCTTAGAACTTTAGCAGCAATTTCTCACATTTTCAAGATAATTTCCAAAACCTATCTTTATAGGTACCAGTTCAGTTCTGAAGTGGCTTTGAGGGCCTTATATGTTAGAAAACCCCATATGTCACCCAATTTTAAAAACTAGACCCCTCAAAGTATCCAAAACGGCATTTAGAAAGTTTCTTAACCCTTTAGGTGTTTCACAGGAATTAAAGCAAAGTAAAGGGGATATTTACAAATTTCTTTTTTTTTTTTTGTCGGAAAATCCATTTTAATCCATTTTTTTCTGTAACACAAAAGGTTTTACCAGAGAAACGCAACTCAATATATATTGCCCAGATACGGCAGTTTTTAGAAATGTCCCACATGTGGCCCTAGTGTGCTAATGGACTGAAGCACCGGCCTCAGAAGCAAAGGCGCACCTAGAGGATTTTGGGGCCTCCTTTTTATTAGAATATATTTTAGGCACAATGTCAGGTTTGAAGAGGTCTTGTAGTGCCAAAATAGTGGAAACACCCCCAAAAAAGACACCATTTGGCAAACTAAACCCCTCAAGGAATTCATCAAGGGGTATAGTGAGCATTTTAACCCCCACAGGGTTTTTGCTGAATTTAGTGGAATTAGTCGGTAAAAATGAAAATCTCAATTTTTTTCCAATAAAACTTAGAAATTATAAATTTTTACAAGGAATAAAGAAAAGAGCGCCCCAAGATTTGTAAAGCAATTTCTCCTGATTATGGCATTACCCCATATGTGGTAATAAACGGCTGTTTGGACACACGGCAGGGCTCAGAAGGGAAGGAGCACTATTTGGCTTTTGGAGCTCAAGTTTACTCAATTGGTTTTTGGGTGTCATGTCGCATTTGCAAAGCCCCTGAGGGACCAAAACAGTGGACACCCCCCAGAAGTGACCCCATTTGGGAAACTACAGCCCTAAAAAGAATTTGTCTAGGGGTATAGTGAGCATTTTGATCCCATAGGTTTTTTGCTGAATTTAGTGTAATTAGGCTGTCAAAACTTTTTTTTTTTTTTTACGGCGTTCACCATGTGCTATAAATGACATATTTAATTTATTCTGTGGGTCTATGCGAGTACGGCGATACCATATGTATATAGTTTTTTTTTATGTTTTGCACAATAAAATCACGGTTTTAAAAAAAATATTTCGTTTTTGTGTCGCCATATTCTAAGAGACACAACTTTTTGAGGGCTTGTTTTTTGTGGAACAAACTGTAGTTTTTATTGGTACAAATTTTGGGTTCATGCGACTTTTTGATCCCTATTTATGCAATTTTTTGGGAGCTGAAGTGACTAAAAATAGCTTTTTTTTTTTTTTTTTTATGGCGGTCCCCGTGTGGGATAAATTACATTATATTTTTATAGCTCAGGCCGTTACGGACGCGGCGATACCAATTTTATGCATAGTTTATTTTATTTCTAATAAAGGACTTTATAAGGGAAAAAGTTTTTTGTTTTTTTTGTCCCACTAGGGACTTGAAGATCCAATTGTTGGATCGTTGTTATAATACCCTGCAATACTTGTGTATTGCAGGGTATTATACCTGTCAGTTACACACTGACAGGAGGCATATTAGGTCCTGCCTCTGGACCTAATCACCTTCCATAGATGGCAGACTGGAAGCCTTTGATAGGCTTCCGGTTGCCATAGCAATCACCCCCGCAAAAACAATCGCCCCCCGCAATCGCGTAGCGGCATGCCGATGTTGCTATAACAAATTAAATGCGGCAGTCGCTATTGACTGCCGCATTTAAGGGGTTAATCGGTTCGTATCACCGCTGTGATCCGACCCTATGTTTTCCCCCACTACTAAGGCTGCTAGTAGCAGCCCTTACTGGGAGATGCCGGGCTGCGGGGAACGCCTGTGCTCTGTTAGGAGCACACGCAGATTAACGGCTGCAGGCACATTGACCAGTGCTGCAGCCCGTTAATCTACGTGGGGTGGTCGGGAAGGGGTTCAACGTGTTCATTTTTTTTCCTATAATAAAAGACTTCTAGGAAAAAAAGCATTTTTTGTTTATGCAAGGGGGGTATGTTCACACGGGCTATTTTCGGCCGTTTTTCGGGCTATAAACAACCAAAGTACGACCAAAAAATCAGAAGCAGAACGCCTCCAAACATCTGCCCATTGATTTCAATGGGAAAAATGGCGTTCCTTTTGCGACAGTCCGTTGTTTTTTACGTGGCTGTTTTGAAGAACGGGCGCGTAAAAAATAAAACCGCGCTGAAAAAGTGCATGTCACTTCTTGAGCTGTTTTTGGAGCCGTTTTTCATTGACTCTATAGAAAAAACGCTCCAAAAACGGCTGTAGAAAATGCGAGTTTGATAAAAAAAAAAATGGCTGAAAATGAGGAGCTGGTTTTTCCCTTGAAAACAGCTCCGTATTTTCAGACGTTTTTTAGTAAGTGTGTGAACATGGCCTAACTTGACTCTTATTTTTACACTGTTATAAAACATTTTTATTCACTTTTTTTTTTAACTTTTCCTACTAGGGGACTACAAGACTTGCAGCTCTGATCGCTGCTGCAATACATTACACTACCTACGTAGTGTAATGTATTTTAACTGTCCTTGTGACGTTAGAACGTCTGGTCCTCATAGGCTTCTGTACATGGCAGCCCGGAAGCCGTTGTCTGGCTTCCGCTTGCATGGCAACCATCGCCAGCCCCAGTGGTTTCATGTGGGGTTGGACTATCTGCTCTAAACGCCTTAAATGCGGCGATCGCAATCGACCTCCGCATTTAAGGGGTTAACAGCCAAAATCAGTGGCGATAGGCTGCTGATCGGCAACAGGGAATGCAGGGCAGACGCCCTGCACAGTTAACCGCTGTGGTGTAGCGCCGCGCGGCGGTTAACTGTCAAAGTACAGACGTAACTGCACGTCAAGGTGTGCAAAGTTAGCATTAATGGGAAGGGGTTAAATGTCTCGTGGATACCTTTTTGTATTTTTTAGAAGCTTCTATATGCATCTTTTCAGTATTATCCTGGGTTCACACTGAGTTTTTTGCAGGCAGAAAATCTGCCTCAAAATTCAGTTTAGAATTTTGAGGCAGATTTTGCTTTGCCTGCACCCCGATTTTCGTGGCGTTTTTCACCCGCGGGCAAAAACCACTGCAAAATATGCTTTCTCTGCCTCCCATTGATGTCAATGGGAGGTCAGACGTAAATTCCTGAAGATAAGGCATGTCCCTTTTTCCCGCGAGCTGTTTTTTCCGCTCGCGGGATAAAAAAAGACTCCGCCTCCCATTAAAATCAATGGGAGGCATTTTCGGCCATTTTTTGACGCTGTTTCCACGTCAAACGTGTCAAAAAACTCAGTGTGAACTGACCATTAGATGTTTGTATTTGCAGCTGGAAAAACAACCACAGATGATGAACTGGAAGAGATGCTGGAGAGTGGGAACCCCTCAATCTTCACATCAGATGTAAGTATTATGACTGTGAAACGAAATCCATATAACAAGGAAGGGTACAAGTTTGTCTTCTACTACCGTTTCTCTGTTTAGATTATTTTGGATTCCCAGATCACGAGGCAGGCTTTGAATGAGATTGAAGCAAGATACAAGGACATCATTAAGTTGGAATCGAGCATACGGGAGTTACATGACATGTTTATGGACATTGCAACGTTGGTGGAGACTCAGGTGACTCTCATATTTTAGCTTATGATGATATTCCTCTATGCATTCAGAGCAATGAAGAAGAAGAGTTGCCCATGGCAACTATTCAGGTTGCTGTTTTTTAATTTATGCCCCTAAAAAATAAGAGCTAGAAACTTACTGGTTGCTCGGAGCAGCTCCTTGTTTTCCCCCATGCGTTCACTTTGACAAATCTTCCCCACGATGATATGTATATTTATGAGGCACATGCTTTTTATGTAGTTAGAAATATACAGATTGAATGTAAATGTACAGTGTCATCTTTGTCATTCAATGCTCTTTATACTTGGGGGGAGGGGGGGGTATCGTGTAAAGACTTGTTTATAGATGATATTGCTAAGATGTTGGACACATTTTACAATTCGGTGGAAGACTTTTCCAGGATAAATATAAAATGTATTTTTAATTAGTGTCATATTTGCCTGTTTTCACACACGTGCTTATTGTTCCTATGCTAGATTATGGAATTAGTCACTCTCTTCCCCCTTTAGCACGTTGTTGTTTTTTTTTAACTTAACTTTTGAAGACAAAAAACTCTTGTACATACAAAAGAGTGATATAGAATTTGTTAGCGCTATATAATAGATAGCATTACCAGAAAAATAGCTGGCTTTCCATAACCAATCTTAACAAGTTGTTTAATGCTCTATTATTTGCTGCTGGTTTTATCTCCTGAAGGACCGAAATCGAGGTAAAAGATTCACGTTGTCATCTGTCGGCATTTTCATTCCAGCACGTCCAAGTTACATAAGTGTTTCTACTTATATTTGGTTGATACAGTCACTGCCATTTCTATGCATGTATCAATTCTATTCAAGCTCTTTACATACCGGTCATCCATAACATGAAGTTCTGAAGGTTCAAAGCCCAATTCAGACACGTTGTTGTTTTATTTTTTTTTGCCCGCTGCTTTTGAGTTATGTCATGTATGTGGTGGTAGTGCTGGACCTTTCTACCATTTTGACACTGAGATTAATCCCCATCACTCTTGAGTTCCTTTTCTCCATAACAGAATTTGTCCAGGATTCATTCATATTTACAAAAACGACCGATCAGGAGAGATTGCACATGCAATGGTTTGGTGTACAGAAATCTAAAATGGCTGTGGACGGAGCCTTTTATTTATAGGTTCATGCTTTCACTTAACACACATTAACCAATCAGATGATGCCAAGTACATATAGGTATACACCCAAAAATACTTCCATGTAAGGTAATGACTTTCTTCCTAATATATATGAATCCTGGTACTCATCAGTTTGGAATCAGATGATTTAAGAGACTATTAAAAACATATCTAATACATATCTCCAACAATATAATGCAGTCATTTTGATAATATTTATACATTATAAATCTAACAGTTATTAGATTTATAGAATTACTCTGACAACACCATCACAAGGTGTAGGGAACATCGCCTTAATACCACATTTTAATGCAACTGTTAGGAGCTATTACGGAAAATGCAGCAATAACCAGAATATGACCACAACTTGCAAATATATCCTTTTTTTGTGCTTGCTTTAGATAATGTTTATTTGTATGTGAATTATTTATTTATTTATTTTTTAACGCTGAGCTAATGGACAATGAGGACAGGCGTATACATGAGTGAGAATGGGGTTGGTTCTGTTGCTCATTGCAATCAGACCTCTACTGGGAGTTTCGAATGAACGTTATAAAATTATAGCAAGCCTATGGGAAAAATAATCGTCATGTTAGTAATGCCTTGTAGTCAAATTTGCACAAGTTTGAATAGAACAAAAGCTGTATTAAGATTTAGTCCGGAGGCCCGTTTACGGTTAGTCAATTTGGTCTAAGGCTGCTTTTACAGGTGTCATTTTGATGTAGTTTTGTAAGGCACCAACGGGTGGATTCCAAGAAAGGTGAAATAGAATCTTTCTGCTTTTCCTCCATTTACAATCCACTCCTTGCATTGACTTAAAGAACTACATAAACTGTATCAAAATGGCACGTGTGCAATCGCCCTAAGGCAGGACTCACACACAACGTTTTGCTACATTTTTAGTGTCGTTTTAATTGGTGTTTTGCTGCGTTTTTTTTTAGTAAGGGCAGATGGTTTGTAGAGTTTTTGAGGCAATTTTGTGGTCCGTGGCGGTTTTTCTAAACGCAGCATTTTCTGGGTATGATGCTTTTTCAGGCATTTTCACCATAGGCTTCTCTATAGGACTTCAAGAACACCAGAAAAAAAAAGCACGTAGAGAATTACATCAAATTAAAAACTCCTTAGCCCCTTAGTGACCAGCCTCTTTTAAACCTTAACCCCTTAAGGACGCAGCCTAGTTTGGGCCTTAAGGCTCAGAGCCCATTTTTTTTAATAAATTTGGAGTGCTTTGACCTATCCAAACGATTCTGAGATTGTTTTCTTGGGACACATTGGGCTTTATGTTAGCGATAAAATTTGGTCAATACATTGAGTGTTTTTGTGAAAAATATCAAAAAATGTAAAAAATTTGCATATTAATTTAAATGTATCTGCTTGTAAGGCAGACTGTTATACCACACAAATAGTCTCCAATTAACATTTCCCATATGTCTACTTTAGATTGGCATCATTTTTTGAACATTATTTTATTTTTGTCGGACGTTATAAGGCTTAGAACACAATTTTCTTGAAAATATGAGAAATTTTCAAAATACTTTTTTTTTTTTCCAGCTACCAGTTCAGTTCTGAAGTGGCTTTGAGGGACCTATGTATTATAAACCACCATAAAACACCCCATTTTAAAAAATCTGAATCGATTTTTTTTTTTTTTTTTTTCTTCTGTAACACAGAAGGTTTTACCAGAGAAACACAACTAAATATGTATTGGCCGGATTCTGCAGTTTTTAGAAATGTCCCACATGTGGCTCTAGTGTGCTCGTGGACTGAAACAAGCCCCAGAAGCAAAGAAGCACCCAGTGCATTTTGGGGCCTGTTTTTTATTAGAATATATTTTAGGCACCATGCTAGGTTTGAAGAGGTCTTGTGGTGCCAAAATAGTAGAAATACCACAAAACTGACCCCATTTTGGAAACTAAACACCTCAAGGAATTTATTTTTGGGTGTTTTGACCATTTAGACCCCACAGTTTTTTCACAGGACTTATTTGAATTGGGCTGTGAATTAAAAAAAAAAATTTGGATCAAAATTTCTTAGTTTCACAAGAAATAAAATACACCATTTTGTTGCCCAATTTGTCCTGAGTGCGGCAAAACCCATTTGTGGTGATAAACTGCTGTTTGGGCCCATGGGAGGGCTCAGAAGGAAAGGAGCGCTATGTGTTCTTCGGAGTCCAGATTTTGCTGGATTGGTTTTCGGGTGTCATGTCACATTTGCAGAGCCCCAGAGGTATCAAAGCAATGGAAACCCCCAAGAAGCGACCCTATTTTAAAATCTACATCCCTTATGGCATTAATCTAGAGGTGTAGTGAGCATTTTGCCCCCACAGGTATTCTCTAAGGCCTCATTCACACGGCAGGGTTTCCCGGCCCGGTGCCGGCCGTTCATAAATCGGCCGGCACCCGGCTGCATTAGGAATGATAGACCCCTAATGGGGCTATTCACACGACCGTTTTTTTTGACGGCCGGGAAATCCGGCCGTCAAAAAATAGGACATGCTCTATCTTCGCCCGGGCACCCGGCCGCCCGGCTCCCATAGAAGTCTATGGGGCCGGGTATTACACGGCCATCACCGGAATGTGTTCCGAGTGATGGCCGGGTTTCCCGGCGCTTGCGCTCTATCTCCTCCTCACAACGCAGAGTGCATGTGAGGAGGAGGAGTTGCTGCCATTCTGACGAATGGCATCGCTGTACACGGTGTGGCAGGGCCGGGGTGTACAGCAGGTGGGGGGAGCGCTGCCCTGGCTCCCTTCCCCTGCTTGTTAAAAGCACCCTGGCTCAGCGACACCTTCGATGGTGCCACTAGTAGCAGCAGCTGCTGCTGCTGCGGCTGCTACTACTGTAGCGACGCCACTATAGCAGAGCGGGGAGGTATCTCCCCGCTCTGCTATGTGCTAGCCGCACTTTAGCTCCTTGAAGGAGCGGAATCCCCGTGTTTTCGGGGATTCCGCTCCTGGACAGAGCGCTTGATGTCTCTGTCCATATCTGGGCAGTGACATCAGGGGAAACTCCTGAAGCGGAATCCCCGAACACATGGGGATTCCCCTTCAGGATCTGCCGCTGATGTCACTGTCCGGATCTGCCCGGCCTGGCACGGATGCATAACTTTATGCAAACCGGCCGGGCAAAATGGCCGATTTTACCGGCCGACACTCTGGCTCGGGAACGACCCGGTCGTGTGAATCCCGCCTAAAAGGTAATGCGCAGCAGATGGTGCAGTGGAGCAGAGATTTGCCATTTTCTATATATGTATGCCATTTCATTGTCCAATATATTGTGCCCAGCATGCGCCACCGGAGATATACACCCTATAAACTGTAATGTCGGTTCTCCTGGGTACGGCAATACCCTACATCTGGCTGTCATCAGCTGCCTGGGCACACAGCAGGGCTCAGAAGGGAAAGATGAGGGGGATAAGCTGTGCGGAGTGCATCAGGGTAAGTAAAACTGGGGTAGATTAAAAATCAAGGCATGTATGATCAATTTTAAAACACTTTCATACAGAGCCCTGGTTTTTCGGGACACATGTCACATTGATATATTGTGTCCTTCCTTATCTCCTTTTTATAGCAGACTTTGCACCCCTTTTGACTTTTTTCCCTTTTTGCCTGTTTGGGGAACTTCTCCTGGAAAGTGTTGCCCTGGTACGATGCGTGTGGCCCCGCTTCCAGAAGTACTGGGTGCCCCCCCCTTCTTTGTCTTTAAAGATTAGGTTCTTGATTACCACCTCTAGAAATTCCAGGAAAGTTCCCGTCTGGCCTGTACATCGACGTAGCACGTACGCATTGTACAATGCCAACTGTATGATGTGCACGGCCAGCTTCTTATACCACACGCTCGATTTCCGCATGGCGCTGTAGGGCTTCAGGACTTGATCTGACAAGTCCACCCCTCTCGTACCTATTGTAGTCCAGGATGCAGTCTGGTTTGGGAGTCTCTGTACTGGTACCTCGTACAGGTACATGGGTACTGGTGTGGCATCTCTCGTC
Source organism: Rhinoderma darwinii (assembly GCF_050947455.1). NCBI lineage: Eukaryota > Metazoa > Chordata > Amphibia > Anura > Rhinodermatidae > Rhinoderma > Rhinoderma darwinii. The sequence goes on from NW_027461832.1 coordinate 69,803, forward strand.
TTGTATTTGACACACAATGTGTTGCTGCTGGATTGTGCCCTGCTCTCACCCCTTCTGAGTGTTTGCCCAAGCAGTGTCTTAGGGAGGCCTCTCAGATTTCTTCTATCCATGCCGCAGTACTACCGGAAGCGAGGCACTTGGAGTGGGACGCTGGTATAAAAATTATCCAGGTAGCGGTGGTAACCCTGGTCCAGCAGTGGGTGCACCAAATCCCACACAATTTTTGCATTAACTCCCAGTAAGGGGGTGCATTCTGGGGGCTGAATACTGGTGTCCTTCCCTTCATATATCCTAAATTTGTAGGTATACCCTGATGCACTCTCGCACAGCTTATACATCTTCACGCCATACCTTGGCCTCTTACTCGGCAGGTACTGGCAGAATTGAAGCCTCCCTTTAAAATGTACCAAGGACCATGTAGTTTTGATCAGTACCATTTTTAGGTACATGCGACTTTTTGATCTTTTTTTATTTCATTTTTTGGGAAGTAAAGTGACCAAAATATTGTGATTCTGGTAAGGTTTATTTTTTTTTTTTTTACGGCGTTCACCGTGCGGAATAAATAACGAAATACTTTTGTAGTTCGGGCCGTTACGGACGTGCCGATACCAATTATGTATAGTTTATTATTAATAAAAAAAAATAAAAATAAAGGAGTGATGAGGGAAAAAGTAGGATTTTTACTTTTATTACTTTTAAAACGTTTTTATTTTTTACACAACACTTTTTTTGTAACTTTTTTTTTTTTTTTTTTTTTTTACTTTGTTCCACTAGGGAACTTGAGGGCAGAAGGCTCTGATAGCTATTCTTATAAACTGCACTACATGCGTAGTGCAGTGTATTAGCGCTGTCAGTTACTCGTTGACAGCAAGCACTAGGCTTCCGTAGATGGCATAGCCATTATTAGGCGTCTGGTTGCCATAGCAACCATCGCCGCCCGCCATCATGTAGCGGGCCGACGATGGTAGTTTAACCCCTAAGAAGCCGTGATCGCTATTGAACGCGGCTTCCAAGGGGTTAATCAGCGGGGCACAGCGATCGGTCCCCGCTGAAGGTGCTGTATGAGACCGCAGCTGAGCACGAACGATTTACTTAACACGGCGGAATAGTACGTCGCTGAGCGCGAAGGGGTTAATGACCAAGCGATCTATTTGTTTTTCCAGCTTCGCATTTAAAGAGCTCTAACTTTTTTTTTTTTTTTTTTGCTTCGAAACAGCTGTATAAGGACTTGTTTTTTGCGGGAAAAGTTTCTATTTTTTTAATAGCACCATTTTGAGGTACGTATAATTAACTTTATTAAAAATTTTTGTGGGGAAATAGAAAAAAAAAAAAACAGCAATTTCGCAACTCTTTTTTTGCGTACTTATTTTACGCTGCTTACAATGTGATTTGGGTTATGATTGCGACGATACCAAATTTATATAGATTTTATATGTTTTACTTCTTTTACACACAAAGATGTCAAAATTATTACCGTATATTTCGCGATCGCACTGTTCCTGGTCGTTTAGTTAAATGCCACGGTCAATAGGGACCGCGGCATTTAGTGTTTTTCCCATTAAGGACATTTATGACATATCCACAGGATATGTCATAAATGTCAGATAGATGCGGGACCCGCATCGATCTTACCCGGCTCCGCTGTCTTCCGGCCACTTCACTACCTGGTTACATGGTCGAGTTACGCAGTTTCTGTAACTCCCATACAACTGAATGGTAGTTACGGAAACAGCGTAGCATACTACGCTGCTTATGTAACAGCTATTCACTACTATGGGAGTTACGGAAACAGCGTAGCTCCGCGAGTTACGCTGTTTCCGTGACTCATCCGTGTATTGCAGTGTATTGTACCAGCGATCTAATGATCGCTGGTTAAAGTCCCCTAGGGGAACTAATAAAATGTCTAAAAAAAATAAATAAAAAAATTAGATCAATTTTCAGGAGTGTAAAAAAAAAAATGTAACATTTAAAAAAAAAAAAAAAAAAAACCTTTTCCCATTTTTCCCCTAGCGCACTGTAAAAATAAAAAAATTGGTATCGCTGCGTCCGTAAAAGTCTGAAACTATTACAATATAGCATTATTTGACTCGCACAGTGAACAGCGTAAAAAAAGAAATTAAAAACCCCAGAATCGTTATCTTTTGGTCACCATAGCGCTAAAAAGAATGAAATAAAAAGTGATAAAAAAAAATTGTATATACCAAACTAATAAAAACGACAGCGCGTCTGGCAAAAAATAAGCCCTCACACCGCTCAAACGATGGAAAAATATAAGTTATGGCTCTCAGAATGCGGTGAAACTGAACTAATTATTTTTTTTCACCAATAGTATTTTCTTTGTAAAATTTCTATTGCTGAGAGCAGGGAGTTTTAACTGCTCCCGGTGAAAATTTATTCTGATGCAGCACCGTGAAAAGGAGTATGCATCAGAATAAAGCCCGTTAGTGGCCGCTGTGAAAAGGTGTATTGGCTGTCGCTAACTGGTTAAACGCATGTTACATTTTAACCGGTTAAGGACTAGGCTGTTTTACAGCTAAATGACCAGAACAAATGTCACAATTTTGCTATGCGCTTCTTTAGATGACTATAACTCTGCAGGTGAATAAAGTTCATCTTTGAATTTTACACTCTTTTTAAAGGACAGATAGGGCTTTGTTTTAGTGGCATTTGTCGGTATACATCATTTTTATTTTTTTCTCTAAAGTGGGCAAAATTGGAAAAAAATTCAAGAATTTAGCAATTGCGTCAGTTTATGCTAGCATTTTTCACACACAGTATGGACCACGGACAAAATTAATCTCTTTTCACATTCTTCCACTTCTCCCGTGCATGGGGATACCAAATATGTGTGCCTTATTCACCATGCGGGCATGTGCCAGGGCTTGGCATAAAAGGAGGCTTTTTGGCCTTTTCGGTCCAGGAATTCTGCATTGGATTTTATAGCCACATACTATTTTCTGGGGGGCCTAATGCTGCTGAAACATTAGAAACCCCTCATAAATGACTTCATTCACACAAGTAGACCCCACAAGGTTTCCTTCAAGGAGTTTATCATATTTTTAGACAGTCCAGTTTTCCTCTGAAAGTTTCTTGAATAAGATGGAACAAAATAAAATCAGCGCTTTTTTAGCAAATGCGTCAGTTTATGATAGCATTTTTCACACACGGTATAGACCACGGACAAAATTCATCTCCTTTCACATTCTTCCACTTCTCCCGTGCATGGGGATACCAAATATGTGTGCCTTATTCACTGTGCGGGCATGTGCCAGGGCTTGGCATAAAAGGAGGGTTTTCGGTCCAGGAATTCTGCACTTGATTTTAGAGCCGCATACTGTTTTCTGGGGGGCCTAATGCTGCTGAAAGATTAGAATCACCCCATAAATGACTTCATTCACACAAGTAGACCCCACAAGGTTTCCTTCAAGGGGTTTATCATATTTTTAGACAGTCCAGTTTTCTTCTGAATGTTTTTTGAATAAGATGGATCAAAATAAAATTAGCAATTTTTTAGCAAATGTGTCAGTTTATACCAGCATTTTTCACACACGGCATAGACCACGGCCAAAATTAATCTCCTTTCACATTCTGCCTCTTCTCCCGTGCACGGGGATACCAAATATGTGGCCTTATTTATCACATAGAGATGTAGGAGGGCGGAGGATAGAAGAAGCTTATTTCACAAATCGCTTTTTTTCAAAGCTGGTTTTACAAAACTCAACAGAGTTTCTATAACACCCAAAATATCTGCTCTTGAAGCAGAAATCCCAAAATATTCATCTAGGGGTATAATGGGAATTTATTTTTCTGGGTTTTCTAAAATAAGAAATTGCAGGTTTATGCAAATGGGGCTCTCCAGCAGATGAACTTTAGAAAACATCAAACATGACATCCACCCCCCACCCATTCCCTCACTCACCCTTGGAGTAAAATCATGGGAAAAATAAAAACGTAATGTAGGGCAAATATATTTTCAACGAATTAACTAAAATCTAATAATTCAGAACAGTGTGGTATTTTTTATAACATGGCTCAATGCACAGGCCTGGTTGCGAGGGACATGATGGACAGAAATATCGGGAATCTTTACGGTGCCCGTCTTTTCTGCAGACGCGGCACTTTTTCTGGGGGTTGCTTCTAGTTGGTGTTGGGGGAATGCGAGTGATGAAATGTCTTTCAGTCAGTCGCGTGACATCCTCAGACTGGGGGCATTCTCGGGTGTCCTGAACATCAAAAATGAGGCCTTCAATAATTTTCTCCTGGAAATCCAGGTATGTGTCTCTGCCTCTGTTTTTTTTTGTAGAGCGCAGATGAGTTGTGGATTTGCCACCTGTAACAGATAAATGGCCACTTTTTTGTACCAGGTTTTTTTTTTTCGCTTCACTAAATAGGGCTGTAAAACCTGGTCGCTTAAATCCACCCCCCCCCCCCCCCATGTACTTGTTATATTCGGACACGCTCACTGGTTTGTGCTTGTCCGATGTTGCCCCCCTTTCCCTCACTGCCACTGTTCCTGCGGTATGAATCGTGCTTAGCACATACACGTCTTTGCGATCCCTGAACTTGACCGCCAGCAATTCCTCGGATGCATAAGCACAGGAGTCCCCCTTTACCATGCGCTTCCCCACTAATTGCTGTGGAAAACCAATTCGGTTTTTGCGCATGGTACCACATGCCCCAGTCCTTGCAGCATGCAAATGCCTAAACAGGGGCACACTAGAATAAAAATTGTCGCAGTACAGGTGGTACCCCTTGTGAAGCAGAGGCTGCATTATCTCCCACACAATTTTGCTGCTGGTGGAAAGATCAGGGGGGGCATCCAGGAACATTTATTGAGCGGTCCCGCCCGTCATAAATCCTGAAGGCGGTGGTATATCCTGACCCGCTTTCGCAGAGTTTATAAAGCTTTACGCCATATTTTGCCCTTTTGGAAGGTAGATATTGGCGAAAGCTAAGTCTGCCATGGAAGTTGAGGAGGGATTCGTCCACAATTACATTCTGCTCAGGGGTGTAGAGTTGCAGAAATAAATTATTCAGGGAATTTATTAGCGGTCTTATTTTGAACAACCGATCCCGGTTTGCATCGGTACTTGGGGGGGCCTGTGCGTTGTCATTGAAGTGGAGGAACCTCATTATTGTCTCATAACGAGACCTGGGCATTACTGCAGAATATACTGGGGTGGCTTGGGCGGGTCTTGTTGACCAGTAAGACCTAATGGAGGGCTTTTGTGACAATACCCATATTTAGGGTGAGCCCCAATTTTTTTTTTCATTCCAGCAAATTGGTGGGCGTCCAATCTCTGGCATGGGTGGATGAAGGTTTCTGCCTTATATATTGAGTGGCATATAAATTTGTTTCGTGGACAATCTGATTTAGGATGTCGTCCGTTATAAATAAATGGAAGTAATCCATTTGGACAAAATTTGTATTGTCCACGGTTATGCCAGGAGTGGCCGTAAATCCGTGGATTCTAGGCCCAAAAGATGGGGCAGGTGCCCATACAAGAGCCTGGACTGAAGGGACCAGGCTGTCCTGTGCTACAGCGCTACTTGGCCCTGCGCTTTCAAGTTCTGCAGTTTCAACTGCATCAGGGACAACGTCCCCTGAAGATGAACCTGAAGTGACGCTGTCATCGTCACTGCCCAAAACAAGTTCCATCTCGGACGCCATCTCTGATGCGGTCTCCGACTCAGACCACAGCATGGCGTATGCCTCCTCGGCGCTAAACAACTTCCTCGCCATAACGTAACTAACACTAACGAAACAAATTGTTTTTTTTTTTTATATAAAACACACAAACTAACTGCTATATATATCTACACTACCGCTAACAAAAAAATAAACCGCTATTGCTATGTATATTATATATATGTGGATATATATATAATTATATACTCCCTACCTGCCTATTCTAATAGAATAAAAGAAAGAAAGGTAGATAGAAAAAAAGATAGATGGATAGATAGATTGTATAGATAGATAGAAATCTATCTATACAGAGAATGTTTTATGAGTGTAACTGTATTTTTTTGTAACTGTAACTGTAATCTTCTGGCAGCAATTCTCTCGAGTCTCTTCTTCTTCTCCTCAAACTGAAACAATGTTTGAGAAGAAGAAAAGAGGCAGGAGATTTGCTGCCAGAAAAGTCAAAATAAAACAAATGTGGTCGCTGTGATAGGTTTTCACAGCGACCACATGTTCAGGGACCATCAGATTGGTCCCTGATACTCTGCCCAGAGCTGTTGATAACAGCGTGGGCACAGGGCTGTGTGCATGCGATCGCGTGCACACTGTTTTATACGCAGAAATGGATGTGATCGCTGTGATTGGTTGTCACAGCGATCAAAGATTGGCCCCTGACATTCTGCCCAGTGCCCATGGCTGTTAGCAACAGCCAGGGCATAGAGCTGTGTGCACGCGATCGCACGTGCACAGTCTCTGAAGTGCCGCCGTAATTAGTCTATACGGCAAACTTCAGAGACCCTGACCGCTGCCCGTATAAATACAGCCAGCGGTCGGGAACCTGTTAATAACGCTAGCGTTTTTAGATTTGGTTTTTCATAGTTAAAATTCACAGAAAATTATTTGTGATAAGGAGGCCTTATGCTGACTTAGTAAAAAAAAGTCATATCATTGCCCTGTTTGTCCACATTTCTTTAACCCCTTCAGGACACAGCCTGTTTTGCCTTCAGGACACAGCCGATTTTTTTCAAATCTGACGTGTTACTTTTTGTAGTAATAACTCTGGAATGCTTTTACCTATCCAAGCGTTTGAGATTGTTTTCTCGTGACGTGTTGTACTTTGTTAGTAAATTTGGTATTTATTTCTGAAAAACACCAAAATTTAGAGCATTTTAAATTTGCATTTTTCTAAATTTAACCTTCACACGCTGCGCCGCAACTACGTCCTGCAGAGGGGTTGCTTCCCGCATCAGGACGTACAGTTGCGGAGTAGTTCCCGGCGCACACTGCCTAAACGAACAGTGTCCGGGAACCGGGAGGTCAGCTGTCGCCGACAGCTGAAGCTCCAGTCTTGCCGGTCAGCGGACCATCGCCGCTGATTTCGGCAATTAACCCCATAAATGCGGCAACAGATTGCCTTCGCCGCATTTAAGGGGTTTGAAGCACATCAGCAGCCCCCACGAAGTGATTGTGGGGGCTGCCAATGCTTGTCGTGGCAATCGGAGGCCAGACAATGTCCTCCGGGTTGCCATGTACGGAAGCCTCAGAGGAGCAGCCTCCGCCGGTCCTCCGAGGCTTCCTGTCAGTGTGACTGTCAGGTCACAATGGCAGTTAGAACACATTGCACTACATGTGTAGTGTAATGTACTCTAGCAGCGATCAAAGCTGCAAGTCTAAATGTCCCCTAGTGGGATAAGTGAAAAAAAGTAATAAAAATGTTTTTAAAAAAAAGTGTAAAAATAAGTTATAAGTTATATAAACAAAAAATGCTTTTTTTCCTATAAGATTTTCATTATAGGAAAAAAAATTAACACACATTTGGTATTGCCGCGTTCGTAACGACCCAAACTATAATACTATAATGTTGTTTTTCCCGCACAATGAACACCCCAACAAAAAATGAATAAAAAACTACACCAGAATCGCTATTTTTTTGGTCACCACCCCTCCCAAAATAGAGAATAAAAAGTGATCAAAAAGTCGTATGTACCTGAATATACTACCGATAAAAACTACAACCCGTCCCACAAAAAAAAGCCCTTACACAGCTTTTTTGACTAAAAAAATAAAAAAGTTACGGCTCTCCGAATATGGTGACACAGAAAATAAATTATTTTTATAAAAAAAAGTGATTTTGTTGTGCAAACGCTGCAAAACATAAAAAAACCTATATACATTTGGTATCGCCGTAATCGTACCGACCCGCAAAATAAAGTAAAACTGTCATTTATAGCACACGGTGAACGCTGCAAAAAATAAACTAAAAAACATTGCCAGAATTGATGGTTTTTGGTCACCCGGCTTGCAAAAAAATTGAATAAAAAGTGATAAAAAAAAATTGCATGTACCCCAAAATGGTACCAATGAAAACTATGGATTGTCCCGCAACAAATAAGCCCTCACACGGCTCCAGTGGAGAAAAAATAAAAAAAGTTCTGACTCTCAGAATATGGCGATGCAAAATGTGCAGTGTGTTCCAAAATCTGATAAGATCGGGGCCATTTATCAGTGCGACACCGGCCACACATCTATGAATTATTATTTATTTACCGCATTATTATACCCTCTTATGTACTCCGCTCATATTTCATATGCCCCCACATTATAAACTGAAATACCAGCAAAACCCCAAACAGAACTACTACCAAGCAAAATCTGAACTCCAAAAGCAAAATGGCGCTCCCTCCCTTCTGAGTCCTGCAGCGTGCCCAAACAGCAGTTTGCGCCCACATATATGGCATTGCCATACCCGAGAGAACCCGCTTAACGTTTTGAGTTATTTGTCTTCAGTGGCACAAACTGGGCACGACATTATGCACTAAAATGGCATACCAGTGGAAAATTGCAATATTTACACCATCCGCTGTGCATTAACCCCTTTGCGCACTAAGACTTAATAGCACGTCATGGTGCGGGGGTTGATGTATGGAGCGGGCTCACGTGCTGAGCCCGCTCCATACGCTGCAGGTGTCAGCTGTGTATTACAGCTGACACCCAGGACTAACGGACAGTTACTGTGATCGTGCGGTTACAGAAGCCAGTAAAAATAACAATATACTGCAATACATTAGTATTGCTGTATATTGTACCAGCGATCCAATGATCGCTGGTTCAAGTCCCCTAAGGGAACTAATAAAATGTGTAGAAGAATTAAACTTCTTAGTAGTGAGAGGGCAAAATAAGGGCACTTATAATCTGGTGACAGAGCCTCTTTAAAGTTAATAAAAGTAATGTAAAAAAAAATAAACAAAACTGGTATCGCTACGTCCGTAAAAGGCTGAACTATTACAATATACCATTATTTAACTCGCACGGCGAACACCGTAAAAAACGTAAATAACTTAAACCGCCAAAATCGCTGTTTTTTTGTCACCTTAGCTCTCAAAAAAAATACAACTTTTGGATCTTTTTTTATGTACCAAAAAATGGTACCAATAAAAACGACGGCTCGTCCCGCAAAAAATAAGACCTCCAACCGCTCAATCAACCGAAAAATAAAAAAGTTACGTCTCTCGGAATGTGGTGAAACAAAACCATTTAGATTTTTCTTTGTAAAAGTAGTATAATATAAAAAAAACTATAGAAATTTGGTATCACCGTAATTGTATTGAGCCGCAGAATAAAGTAAACTTTTTGTTCCGCACGGTGAAAGCTGTAAAAACGAAAACCCCAAAAAATAGAATCAGATTTTTTTCCTATGTCAGCCCGCAAATAAATTTTTTTCAGTTTCCCAGTACATTTTATGGCACTTTAAATGGTGTCAATAGAAACTACAACTCCTTCCGCAAGAAATAAGCCCTCAGACCGCTCTATTGACTGAAAAAGAAAAAAGTTATGGCTCTTGGAAGGCGGGGCGTGAAAAACGAAAATAAGAAAGCAAAAAATGGATCATGAAAGGGTTAATTCATTTCTAATGAAAAACCTGTATTAATTTTTTTTTCTCCTTTCTCCGTTGTGAAAATGAGAGAATTCAAAATTTTTAATGGGAAAAAAATTGTGATATTCATTTTCGCGGCCTAATTCTAATAAAGTCTGCAAAAGACCCGTAGGGTCTAAATGCTCACTATACCCCTAGAAAAATTCCTTGAGGGGAAACCCTTTAGGCGTTTCACAGGAATTAAAGTAGAGGTGAAATTTACAAATTATTTTCTTTTTGCCGAAATTCATTTCTAATAAAAAAAATTGTAACAACGAAGGTTTTACCAGAAAAATGCAACTCCATATTTTATTGCCCAGATTCTGCAGTTTTTAGAAATATCCCACATGTGGCCCTAGTGCGCTAATGGACTGAGGCATCGGCCTCGGAAGCAAAGCAGCACCTAGTGGATTTTGGGCCTCCTTTTTTTTTTAGAGTATATTTTTTAGTATATATGGTTTGAAGAGGTCTTGTGGTGCCAAAACAGTGGAAACACCCCAAAAGTTACCCCATTTTGGAAACTACACCTCTCAAGAAATTTATCTAAGGTATAGTTAGCACTTTGACTGCACAAGTTTTTTGTTAAATATATTGGAATTCGTCTGTAAAAATGAAAATCTACTTTTTTTTTTTCTGAAAAAAACATAGAAATTTTTACATGGAATAAAGGAAAATAAGAACCACAACATTTGTAAAGCATTTTCTCCTGATTACGGAAATACCCTATATGTGGTAATAAACTGCTGATTAGACCCATGGCAGCGCTCAGAAGGGAAGGAGCGCCATTTGGATTTTGGAGCACGGATTTTGCTGGAATGGTTTTCGGTGCCATGTCATGTTTGCAATGCCCTTGAGGGAACAAAACAGTGGAAATCCCCCAAAAGTTACCCGATTTTGGAAACTACACCCTTCAAGGAATTTTTCACACTACTAATAAGTTTAATTCTTCTACGCATTTTATTAGTCCCCTTAGGGGACTTGATCCAGTGATCATTGGATCGCTGGTACAATATACTGCAATACTAATGTATTGCAGTGTATTGTCATTTTTACAGGCTTCTGTACCCGCATGATCGCAGTTCCTGTCTGTTAGTCCCGGGTGTCAGCTGTAATACACACGCACGTGAGCCCGCTCCATACATCAACCCCCGCTCCATGACGTGCTATTTTTATTTTATTTTTTTTATTTTAAATTTATTTATTTATTTTTATTTTTATTTTTGCAAGTCGGGTGACCAAAAACAAGCAATTCTGACAAAGTTTTTTTTAGTTTTTGATTTTTTTGCGGCGTTCACCGTGTGCTATGAATGACAATTTTACTTTTATTTTGCGGGTCGGTGCGATTACGGCGATACCATATGTAGATAGTTTTATGTTTTGCAGCGTTTGTGCAATCAATCACTTTTTCATAAAAATAATTTATTTTCTGTGTCACCATATTCTGAGAGCCATAACTTTTTAATTTTTTTAGTCAAAGCGGTGTAAGGGCTTGTTTTTTGCGGGACGGGTTGTAGTTTTTATCGGTACTATTTTTGGGTACATGCGACTTTTTCATCACTTTTTATTTATTTTGGGAGGGTTGGTAACCGAAAAATAGCGAATAGTTTTTTGTTTTTTTTTGGGGTGTTCATTTTTCGGGAAAAATAACATTATAGCTTTGTAGTTGGTGATACCAGATGTGTACTTTGTTTAACGTGTTCATTTTTTTCCTCTAAATGAAAGTCTTATAGGAAAAAATTCATTTTTGGTTTATATAACTTATCTTTTATTTTTACACTTTTTTTTTTTTTTTTTAAAACCTTTTTATTACCTTTTTTTTTCACTTATCCCACTAGGGGACATTTAGACTTGCAGCTTTGATCGCTGCTAGAGTACATTACACTACACAGGTAGTGCAATGTGTTCTAACTGCCATTGTGACCTGACAGTCACACTGACAGGAAGCCTCGGAGGACCGGCGGAGGCTGCTCCTCTGAGGCTTCCGTACATGGCAACCCGGAGGTCATTGTCTGGCCTCCGATTGCCACGACAAGCATCGGCAGCCCCCACAATTACTTTGTGGTGGCTGATGATGTGCTTCAAACCCCTTAAATGCGGCGAAGGCAATCTGTCGCCGCATTTATGGGGTTAATTGCCGAAATCAGCGGCGATGGTCCGCTGACCGGCAAGACTGGAATGTCTGCTGTCCGGGACAGCTGACCTCCTGGTTCCCGGACACTGTCCGTTAAGACGGTGTGCGGCGCAGCGTGTGAAGAGGTTAAATAAATTTTAGTTTCAGGTTGTAAGATTAGAAAAAAAATTATTCCCACCCCCCTTCCCCAGAAACGGTACCATTGTGAATAGGGCCAGACTGTAATAGCAAACACAACCTATGAGCAAGAGTGGCACTTTTTCTGGGGGAAATAAATAAAACAGCTTTTTTTTCTTATGCTCTTCTTCTTCTTTTTTTTTTTTTTTTTTTTTTTTTTTTATTGAATACTTTGTCATATTGGTTTGACATTTTATTAATCTCTTTAAATTTGGACATTGACTCTTGTCATAGGGTGAAATGATTAACAATATCGAGAAGATTGTTGAAAATGCTACTGATTACATTGAACATGCCAAAGAAGAAACCAAGAAGGCTACAAAATATCAAAGCAAATCACGCAGGGTAAGCGTTCTAAAAAATATTGCATAGAACATTGCACTTTTGTTAAAATCAGTGCAGCCAAACAGTGGAAATTTTATCCATTTCAAGCAGTCAGATTCTAGATTTAATATTTGGTTTTTTTCTTTTTATGTGAAGATTAGAAATAAAAAAAGCATGCTTACATGTTAATAAAGAAATCTCCTGACTGGGCTGTTATAAACGTTATATTAATTCACTTTTTTATTTTTGGTTACAGAAAGGATGGATCGTTGCCATTTTAGTGTTCGTGGTGATTGGCACAATTGCCTTGATCATAGGTTTATCAGTTGGCCTTAAGTAAGCCTTTGGTTATCTTTTTTTAATTCGTCATCTGCCCATGAGGTAGTAAGTAACCCATATTTACTTTTTGTGTTCTCTTGTTATACCATCAACTTGGAAGTGGGTTTGTCAGTTTGCTGACTGCAATAGTATTATGGTTTACTTCGAGGGGTGTCCTTACTAAATTATGTAATCGAGTCAATTTAAAGTTTTTGGTTTTTTTTTGGTAAACCAGGTTGATTGTATAAAGAGTGAACATTATAGGTGCTGGGCACACTATGTAAATGTCAGCACTGCTTGTACACAGTGGGTTGGGACAAATAAGTGCACATCCTTCAGGTTAGAACTACATTTAAGGACCTTTTACATGGGCCAATTATCGGGATAACGAGCGTTCAGAGAACGCTCGTTCCCAATCATTGCTCCGTGTGAACAGGGCAACAATCAGCAGATAAACGAGCAAATGCTCGTTAATTGGCCGATCGTATAGTTTCTACAGCAGAAATTATTCTCGTTGGCAGCACATCTACCTGTGTAAACAGGGAGATGTACTGCCGACCTGATAGAAATGTATAGGGACGAGCGTAATAACGAGCGCTCGTCCCCATACATTATTGATAATAGTTTATTGTGAAAGGAGCAAACTAGCACCTATCAACAAGCTGTCTCGTTGATTGGCGCTCGTTGCTACGGCCGAAATGAGCCGGTGTAAAAGGAGTCTTTTTTTTTTTTTTTTTTTAAACACATACTTTACGATGTTACATTAGTTTGACACTGCAAATTCCCTCTTTGGTAATCTAACTTAACACATAAGGCCCTTTTTACATGCGAACGCTCGTTCCAGTTCATTGCCCTGTGTAAACAGGTCCGCTGCAAGAAATATCGTTGTCGGCACACATCTCCTGCCGATGTGATAGAAATGTATGAGGACGAGCGATCGTAGTAATGATCACTTGTCCCCAAACATAGCTCCTTGTGAACTAAGCAAATTTGTTTACATTGTCCATGACGGGCTGTGTAAGAGGAGCCTACAAGGACACTGATCGTAAGGTTTATCTGATCTCCTTTCGCTGTACAATTGAAAAAAATGTTCCCTGTTATCAGGCTTAAAGGGAATGTGTTGGCAGCAAAACATGTTTTTTTTTTTTTTAATTAAACAGTTCGTGTATAGGTGATTAAACATTGTTCTAATTTTTTTTTTTTTTTTCACGAGTCAGGAAATATTATAAATTGGATTCAATTTATAATATTTCCCAGCACTGGTCACTAGATGGAGCCATTCCCAAAATTGCAGCATTGCATGTGGTAAAGCAACCACATTGCTTTATGCTGCAAAATTGGGTAAAAAGCCCTCGCTCTAGTGAGCTCTCAGAATCCCCCCCTCCTTTATCCTGGCTAGTGCCGGGAGAAACGAGGGGTTTGAACGGTCTAACCTCCTACACTGTGTGTCGCCATTTTTTGAGCTAACACACAGTGTAGTAGGTTTACATACAGTAGTAAACACACACTGAAACACAAACATACATAGAAATAACTTACCTGCTCCAGTCGCCGCCGCTCCCTCCGGTCCATCCGCTCCGTCTGCTGCCGCTGCTCCATGTGCACAAGTCCGGAAGCCTCGACCGGAAGTAGTAATCTTACTGTCCGGCCACGACTTCCGGTCCACAGGAAAATGGCGCCGGACGGCGCGCATTTCAAATTGAACTGTGTGGGAGCGGCGCATGCGCCGTTCCCACACAGCGGCGTACACGAAAGTGGATGGAACGGGCCCCGTTCGCAGTCCCTATGGGACTGGAGCTGCCGTATTCCATGTCTGTATGTGTCGTTAATCGACACATACAGAAATGGAAAAAAAAATGGCAGCCCCCATAGGGAAGAAAAAGTGTAAAAATAAAAAAAAGTAACACACAAACACACAAATTAATCCAAACATTTTTAATAAAGCACTAACATCTTTAACATATTAAAAAAAAAATTGTGGTGACACTGTTCCTTTTAAAGTGGTTCGCTATAGGTTCCTGAATGACATTACAGGCAGGAAGTCTAGAACCGTGTTTGCTCCTGTGATCATGATTTTATCTTTAATATCTCTAGTCCTGAGAACCTCCAGAAACACTTGGGGTACGGACAGACACAGGGTAAACACTGCAGATAATTTCGGAAAATCCTTAGCGTTTTACAGTAGCATGTTGGATTTCGACATGCCCCATCCTTTGGTTTCGCAGTAGATAAGCTGGCAGTGGCTTATTCCTCTCTCCCTACTAAACTACATAGGCGTGCTCGGCCGATCATGCGTGTTTAATGGGAATAGGGAGGACATGCTGTCTTTGCCCAGCCTAAGAAAATATCATTACACTTTAGTAGACCTAGATTGCTAGACACAAATGCATCTATACACAAAGCTACTTGCCTATGTTACTGGTGAATGGTTCTATGAGTGCTATACTACTGGTGAAGGGTCCACGTGGCTACAAACTTACACCGTAAATCTGAGAATTATATCTTTTCACTGTCTGCTTTTCCATTTTCACGTTGTGCAAGGTAAAAATCTCCTATTAATGATCTGATTGCTCTTTTATGTAGCCAGCAAGCTGTGGTAAATTGAGGTTTTGTTGTGTGTATGTATGTGTATATATATATGTGTGTATGTGTATATATATATATATATATATATATATATATATACACACACGCACACCTGAAACCAACAACATAAAAAGGTAAATGCTTCCCACTTTCTAAAACCAGAAAGATTACTATTTAAAAACTTGCTGGCCTGTGAAGATGTGAAAGCAGTTTCTTCGAATCAGATAATGGGGCAGATTTATTAATACGGTCTAACTTTTTGCCGGCATAAACTTTCATAAATTTAGTGCATTTTTTGACTGTCTTGTCTAAGTATTGCATACCATATGATATATTTGCCGCATCTTGCTAGACACTTTGATGTCTTCTTTATACCACCTTTTAGTTGACTTAGTTGTTGGTAGTTTTTAGTGGCAACATTTTGGCACAGTTACATTTAAGGAGACCCCACCCTTTTCCTCACTAAGCCACACCCTTGTTTAGAGCTGGTTAAAAATTGTCCAAAACTGTTAATATGTGTTTGCCAGGGTGTATGCCAGAATTCTGGCTCAATTTTGAATAGTAAATCTGCCCCATGTCTTTACACTCTTGAGTTAGATTAAGGCTGTCCAACATTGAAAAAGCATCACGTTTTCATGTCTCCTCTGTTTTCCCCCCACCAGCCTCCTTGAATTCCCACCACTCTGCTTTTTTTCTTCCTGGTGCGATGATGTCTTTCAACCTCTGTGGTTCGCATTGTTGTTTCGTCCATAGTGATGTAATATTCCATGGTGCCATCCCGGTTATGTAATGTTGTAGAGTACAGGTCATCGCATTACAGTGTAAACATCAGAGTGGTGGGAAACCACTGAGGCCCACAGAAGTGGAACAAAAGAGAAGTTGAAGGGCGAGTATATTACAGTTTATTTTTCAATGGGGGGCAGCTATTGTTCGACAAGTTTAACCAACATTTTTTTCCATTTTCACTTTTGTGCTAATGTGTGTGTGTGTATATTCATTTTGTTTTTCCTTTCCAGAAAATTATCTTCATTATCATCTGTGTAGCCATCTTGCTGCTAATTCTTGTAATCATCCTGGCTACAACATTATCATAATGACTCCACCAAGAAAAGCATCTTCCATATCACCTCGTCGCTTCAGCTTTGACCAGAGCCCATATTTAGATACTTGGCTGCCTTAGTAATAAAACACCTGTAGTTTTCTTTGTATTTTCTATGCGGTATATAGGTATTCTCCACAAAACCGGAGTGGAGTACATGGCTGGAGACCGAAACAAATGTGAGCCTTTCATTATGAGAGAAATTGAATTCAGGGTGCAAAACCGGAACGTCCTCTGTATGGAAGCAGCGCAGGATATTCTCACCAGTTCACCTACTAAAGAAAGTTTTAGCTTAACCCCTTCCCGCCGGATCACGTATATATACGTCATTAAAATCGGTGGCTTACCGCATTTTCACGTAAATATACGTCATGGAGATGAAGCTGGCTCAGGAGCTGAGCCAGCGACATCACCACCGGGTGACAGCTGTATGTTACAGCTGGCACCCTAAGGTATCGGCCAGGACCGGAGCTAGCCTCCGATCGGACCGATTAACCCCTCACATGCTGCGTTCAATAGAGATCGCAGCATGTGAGGAGTTTATAGCCACCGGCACCCCAGCAACGTGATCGCTGGGTTGCCGGTGGCTGCAAAGGCGATCGGAGGGCTAATGCTTACCTCCCGATCAGCCTGTAACGGAATCCTCTTATGCCCCGTCGTCGGCGGGGCCCAGGAGGCTTCCGGTAACATCGGCAAGATGGCGCCGGCTCAGCTTCCGGCTCAGAAGCTGAGCCGGCGTCATCAGCAGTGGGTGTCCGCTGTATGTTACAGCGGACACCCCGATCTATCGCCAGGAACCGGAGCTAGCTCCGATTCCTGGCATTAACCCCTTCGATGCAGCGATCCATTGTGATCGCTGCATCCTAGAGGTTTGTAGAAAATCGGCAGCCTTGCCATGCGATGGCAAGGCTGGCGACTGCTACCATGGCAACAGGAGCCCTAACAATGGACTCCTGTCTGCCATTACGTAAGCTGATTAGGCCCCGCCCAGAGGCGGAGCCTGATCGGCTTGCTGTCAGTGAACAACTGACAGTTCCAATACATTGCACTACATAGGTAGTGCAATGTATTAGAACATCAAACAAATAGTTGGACATTCAAGTCCCCTAGTGGGACTAAAGAAAAGTGTAAAAAAAAGTGTAAAAAAAGTAAAAATAAAAGTTGGAAAACATACAATAAAAGTTTCAAATAATAACACAAAACACAATCGCCCTTTTTCCCTTATAAGTCATTTATTATTGAAAAAAAATAATAAAGCCATACATATTTGGTATCGCAGCGACCGTAACGACCTGAACTATAAAAATATTATGTTATTTATCCAGCGCAGTGAACGCCGTAAAAAAAAACCTCAAAAACACTGCCATAATTACTGTTTTTTTGGTCACTGTCTTCCAAAAATTGAAATAAAAAGTGATCAAAAAGTCGCATGTATCCAAAAATGGTACCGATAAAATCTATACCTCGTCTCGCAAAAAAAACAAGCCCTCACACAGCTCCATCGACGAAAAAATGTAAAAGTTATGGCTCTCACAACTTGGCGACAGAAAAAATACATTCTCTTTCCAAAAGTAATTTTATTGTGCAAAAAGTTATAAAAAAGTTCTATAAATTTGGTATCGCCGGAATCGTACTGACCCGCAGAATAAAGGTAACATGTAGTTTATAACGTACGGTGAACGCTGTATATAAAAAAAAAAGTGGCACAAGCTAGGCATGACATTTGACACTGAATTGGCATATCTAGGGAAACTATTTAATTTGTACCTTCCGCAGCGCAATCATTTATGGAAAAGATACGTGGGGTGAAAATGCTCACTACACCTCTTAATAAATGCCTTGAGGGGTGCAGTTTCCAAAATGGGGTCACTTCTCAGGGGTTTCTTTTATTATTTCACATCAAAGCCTCTGCAATTGTGAACCAATACTTTATAAGTCGCCAAATTAGGCCTCAATTTTACATGGTACTCTTTCACTCCTGAGCCCTGTCGAATGTCCAGGCAAAAGATTAGGGCCACATGTAGGGTGATTCTAAAACAGGGAAACACCGCATAATAATTGAGAGCTGTCTTGTTATGGTGGCACAAGCTGGGCACCACATATTGGCGTATCTAAGGAAAAATTCCCATTTTCATTCTCCCACATCGTGTGCACACGAATTTCTGCAAAACACCTGTGGGGTTAACATGCTCACTACACCCCTAGGTGAATACCTTGAGGGTGTTGTTTCCAAAATGGGGTCACTTCTGGGGGGGATCCACTGTTTTGGTCCCACATGGACTTTGCAAATGCAACATAGCGACCAGAAACCAAATGCAGCAAAATCTGTACACCAAAAGCAAATGGCGCTCCTTCCCTTCTGAGCCCTGCCGTGTGCCCAAACAGCATTTTACGACCACGTGTGGGGTATTGCCGTACTCCAGAGAAGTTGCTTTACAAACGTTGGGGTTCTTTTTTTCCTTTATTTGTTGAGAAAATTAAAAATTTGGAGCTAAAGCTACGTCTTATTGAAGAAAAAGGATTTTTTTTATTTTCACTGCCCAATTCTAATAAAATCTATGAAACACCTGTGGGGGCAAAATGCTCACTACACCCCTAGATGGATTCCTCAAGGGGTGTAGTTTTCTCAATGGAGTCACTTTTTTGGTGTTTTCACTGTTTTGGTCCCTCAGGGGCTTTGCAAATGCGACATGGCCTGCGCAAACCATTCCTGCTAAATTTGAGCTCCAAAAGCCAAATGGCGCTCTTTCCCTTCTAAGCTCCGCCGTGTGTCCAAACATCCGTTTATTACCACATGTGAGGTATTGTTTTACTCGGGAGAAATTGCTTTACAAATGTTGTGGTGCTTTTTCTCCTTTAGTCCTCGTGGAAATTAGAAAAAATTAGCTAAACCTACATAATCTTTGAAAGAATGACGATTTTTATTTTCACGGCCTACTTCCAATAATTTCTGCAAAAAACCTGCGGGGTCAAAATGCTCACTATACCCCTAGATAATTTCCTCAAGGGGTGTAGTTTCCAAAATGGGGTCACTTTTGGTGGATTTCCACTGTTTTGGCACCGAAAGAGCCCTTGAAACCTGACATGGAGCCTAAAATATTTTCTAATAAAAAGGAGGCCCAAAATCCACTGGGTGCTCCTTTGCTTCTGAGGCCGGTGCTTCAGTCCATTACCACACTAGGGCCACATGTGGGATATTTCTAAAAACTGCAGAATCTGGGCAATAAATATTGAGTTGCGTTTCTCTGGTAAAAACTTCTGTGTTACAAAAAAAATAGAATAAAAATGAATTTCTGCAAAAAAAAATGAAATTTGAAAATTTCACCTCTACGTTGCTTTAATTCCTGTGAAACGTTTAAAGGGTTAAGAAACTTTCTAAATGCTGTTTTGAATACTTTGAGGGGTGAAGATTTTAAAATGGGGTGACTTTTTGGCGGTTTCTAATATATAAGGCCCTAAAAGCCGCTTCACAACTGAACTGGCCCCTGTAAAAATAGCCTTTTGAAATTTTCTTGAAAATGTGAGAAATTGCTGCTAAAGTTCTAAGCCTTGTGATGTCATAGAACAATAAAAGGATGTTCAAAAAACGATGCCAATCTAAAGTAGACATATGGGGGATGTTAATTAGCAACAATTTTGTGTGGTATAACTGCCTGTCTTACAAGCAGATACATTTACATTTAGAAAAATGCAAATTTTTGCAATTTTTCACCAAATTTTGGTGTTTTTCACTGGTAAATATTGAATTTATCGACCACATTTTTCCACTATCATAAAGTCCAATGTGTCACGAGAAAACAATCTCAGAATCACTTTGATAGGTAAAAGCGTTCCGGAGTTATTACCACATAAAGTGACACATGTCAGATTTGAAAAAATGGGTCTGGTCCTGAAGGCCAAAATGAGCTTGGTCCTGAAGGGGTTAATCCTTACTACATCTTTATGATTAAATATATTTTTTTTTTTTTTTACTTGCTGCTACAGAGTAGATTTAACAATGTTGTTTCTCAAGTACCCATGTAATGTTTTGTTATTTTACACTTTACAGTCTATTGCAACTGCAAACCTCAAATGCACCCAGTGTTAATTTTGTGTCTCTCACAGTACTGTATGTTAAGGAATAATTATGAGCTTATGTGCCCTCCCAAACTGTGTTTTGGTGGAAAGGCAGACATGTTTGTTTTTTAAAATTTCTTGAAATGAGGATAGTTTTTGCTCATGCAGCGATTCCCAAGAGCAGATCTTCGCTGTGCTACCGCTCTGGTTAAAAATACAATATGCTCAGAGCTTGTATGTATGCCATATCCATGCATATACTGGATGTAAACATAGAGATGTATTGCCAGTATCCTATGGATTTGTAGGTCTCTACCAGGGACTGATTCATTTCACTTAGTAAAATTAAAACATTTTAACAAGCTATTTTGAACTATGACACTGCTCATTTTTGTTTTTCCCCTTTTGGAATACATTTCAGTCCATGGTTTTTCAAGGTCTTAAATGATTGAATTGATACTACATCTGTACTCCACTTATCAATGCTTTTTATTGTTTGCCTATGGTATGAGCAGATATATGGTAACTAAACGTTCTACAAACTTCTGACATGTCATAGTGACATGTCAGAAGCCTTGATTGGTGGGGGACCGAGCATTGAGACCCCCACCAATCGCTAAAATGAAACGGCAGAAGCGCTCGTGTGAGCGCTGAGCCGCTTAGTTTCTATTGGCTTCTTCCGTAAATCGATGTAGCGATGTACAGGACTGTAGACTTTCTATTGAGCCCGTACACCACTACATCGATTTCCGGAAAAAGTTCAACAGAAACGAAGCGGCTCAGCGCTCACACGAGCGCTTCTGCTGCTACGTTTTAGCGATTGGTGGGGGTCTCCGTGCTCGGACCCCCACCAATCAAGACTTCTGACATGTTACTATGACATGTCAGAAGTTTGTTTGAACATTTAGTTACCCTTTAAAGGGAGTCTAGCACCAGATGTCCGTATTCAACTACCCACAGGCTATTATAGATTAGGCTTACCGGATTCTGACGTGTATTATGTCTTTCCACAGAGCGCCTCCTTTGAAGAGAAAAAGCTTTTATTACATTTATGCAAATTAGCATTTTGGAGCAACGAGGACGTCACCATTGCGTCAAACTGCTCTCTCGGCGTCCCCCAGTTCAACCCCCTCCCTCCCTGCTTTCTTTGATTAACGGGCCAGGCAGCGAACTAGGCGAGTTCACGCCCGGCCCCATAGTGTAGAGAACGCGCGCGCGTCCCTACTTCCTAATTGGCGTATACGCAGTGTTGTCTTTATGCTCATTGTACTACTGCCAATCAAAGGAAGCAGGGAGGGGTTGAACTGGGGAATAACGAGAGGATTTTGAAGCAACGGTGACACCCTCGTTGCTCCAAAATTCTCATTTGCATAAATGTAATAAAAACTTTTTCTCTTCAAAGGAGTTGCTCCCTGGAAAGATGATAATACATGTCAGAATCCGGTAAGCCTAATCTATAATAGCCTGTGGGTAGTTCAATACGGACATCTGGTGACAGACTCCCTTTAAATGCTTCTAGGACTGATTTAAACTACATTATAACTTTCAGTGTTAACATTATTTGTTTATTTGCACTCTTTTCTATTTCTCTGCTGTAGGTAGATTGTTGTTGCTTTTGTTTTCATATTTGATTGTGCAGCCAAAAGGCTCCTGTGAAAAAAATGCGTTGCAAGACTCTTCTCAGTAATTGATGGTTTTAGCACCAGGATATATTAACCACCGTCCTTGCGTTGTATCATAGGCCTGTCGCTACCTTGTTTTTTCAGCTGCTGCCTCGGTCGAACCAGCCTAGCTGTATGGTTGCACTACAGATTTATATTCTATATCCTTACATCTTAGTCTAAGTTGGTGTACAGTCTCGGTGTCTGCTGCTGGGGGGGGGGGGCATAAACAAAACCGGTTGATTTTATTAGTTTGAGCTCATTGCAGTACCTGGAGCCAGATACTATAAAGATTGTATGCTTAACCAAGCGTCCAATGTTAATTAGGTAGATTTAAGGCCTGGTAGCGGCTTCGCCATAATGTCTATAACCTGCTTTACTGACCGAGACCTATGGTCCTTTACAATTCTATGTAAGTACATTTGGTAGTGTAGCAGTAGAGATTATCCTGTGGTTTATCTACTATTCTGCGTACTGGCAATGGAAACTATAATGCATTATGCTTGGTAATGACCTCGGCAGGTGTTTAATGTATAACCTACCATGGACAATTTGTGTCTGTGACGTAAAAGTAGACCATTTGCATCTGCGCTATTGAAATTGCAATATTTCCATAACTAGCATCCAACTTTTGTAAACTAATTGCCGTGTGTGTGTGTGTGTTTGTGTGTGTGTGTGTGTGTGTGTGTGTGTGTGTGTGTGTGTGTGTGTATAATATACATATACATACACATACATGCACGTGCTGGATTTCTAGCTTTCCACACTGAGACAAAATGGCAGATAGAGAAATGGGCCTGACATTAATGTCTTTTTATGTCTGATGGTACATGACCATAATAAGTCAAAGAGCCAGATTCATCCGTAATGTCTCCTGGGCAGGGCCTGGTGCTATTAAAATAAAATTCAAAAAGTTTAATATGTGCAAGATCTAGTGTTATTATTATGTAAATATTGCGTGGGTGGTGATAATGGCATGATTACACGTGGCCGAGTTTCTGCAGATATCTGTGTGACCGTTACATATGTCTGAATGAGGTTTGTAAGAATCCATGCACATACTGCAGATACAAGCCCTTTCACCTTGATGGAACAGACTTTGTCACCGAGATTTCTGCAACAAATGACCACATGTGAATACTGTCTCTAATGCTACAGACCGATCTAAAATGGGCACAAGCTCTGCACCAGGTCTGAGCTGACTTACGTTTGCTTCTGTGTTGCAAGACAAAATCTTTAGACATTAAGAAATGTATCACAGCTGAGATTAATAAACCACACACACATAAAGTTACTCGCACATATCGGAAGCGTACCACAGTTTTGTGATGTGATTTTTTTTTTGCTGCGTGGTTTCAAGAACCACGTGGTACGCTACCACTGTGTGCAGGCAGCCTAACACCCATGTCACAACCCTTTGAAAAAGGAAAGTAAAAAATGGTCTGTGCCAGCCACTACATATTGATAGAACTGCCCCAACCAGATTAACGCTAACTAACTTTTATTTGTGGCAAGTTTTATTTTTTTATTTTTAAAGATCCATTAGGATTTGTTTTTCTTTTTATAATGCACATATGATATTGTGTAAAGTAACTTTAGTTTGTTTTTTTTATGAGATATTTGATATGAAATGAAGTTTAGCTTAAATACTGCAGACCTGATGTCCAGGGAATTGACAGGTTACCCCTTTACCAGTATGAGATTTCCTTGGGTCAGCCGTGTAGTTTGCACCTTTTTTCTAAGCACTGCCTTTCTTACTCTAAAACCTTCTAAAGGCGCATAAACTGCAGTTGTAATTTAAAGTTTTTTTCCTTTTATTTAAAGTTATTCTTCTAGAGTTCAGTAAGATATATTTAAAATGTGAACGCAGTTGCATTCCTGTTTTTAATGAAGGATTATTCCAATGTTGAATGAAACCAAATCTACGTGCAATCCACTTATGGATGATGATCATTTTAACTGGTCTCCTATGGCTCTGTTCACATCTGCACTTTTGAGTTTTTTCCATTCTACTGTTCCATCATAGGAACCAAAGAACGGTAGTGCCGGAGCCACTGCATCACCGGCCCTAACGGTGCATGGAGAAACCCATTGACTTTAATAGGTTCCATTGGGTTTCTATTAGGGGTGGCCGTCGTTTTACCGGAAGAAGAACGGAGACCGAGGCCACTGACGCAGCTGTGAACAGAGCCGAAGTGATATTTATTTACTGCATTAAAAAAGCGTGGAAATTAGGGTGCTTTTAACACTAAAATAAAGTCTACATGTCTAATAATTGCCATGCCAAATTTTTTTAATTAATTTTTTTCAGATCTGGGTGTCACCAATGTCATTGAGCATGCTTAAGTGTACTGTTTGATTTTATATTCTTGTGCCTTGCTAAGTAACACGAAGGTGCACATATCCTATGTATTTCTGTAAGTACAGGCGTAATACATCTTAACCAATGTCACAAATACACTAAGCCTTATTCACCACAAGTGTTTTATAGATCTGATGACAGGACCTATAGCCTTGTGCCTCATGTAAATGGTGCCGCTACCAGCACTCAGAATGAATGTACACCAGAATCTTTCCAATGGCCTCAGAGCTTTACCTCCCTTGCATTAAATGGATGAGAAAATAGATTTCCGGTTTGTAATACAACATTCTCCTCACATTGAATGTGTCAGTTCTTCATGACATTCCAATATTATAAATAATTGTGCATTGACCTATTTAAAGTGAACCTATTACATAATGGTGTAGTGACCTCTCCGAGGTTCACTGTGAGACAAGTTGGTAATCTGCCTTGTCACGAGCTCTGGCTCGGCCTATCATTCAGCAGGTCCTTGTATATACAAATCATTTTAATCTTTCTTCATTTTATGAATACTTACTGGGAACAATTGCCACATTCATGTACATAGATTGATAGCTGTATTTGTAAAGGGCACGTGTGATCATGAGGAATTTATCTGTTTCACATGTAGTCCAGCCATTCATTGTCTGTGTATAATCTATCCCTGTTCTGGCTGTATTTTGCAGTGGCACCATGTTTTAAAATATTGTACACATTTAGTAATTGCCTAATTCTGTGACACGTGATGCTTTATAAACTGTGAGTTTTAGGGGATTAATACAATCGATTTATGTACTAATAAGTTTTCCTAATAAAAATGCACTTTACTTGCAAACAAAGCGTGTTCTGTTTACTTCAAAATGGAACACTTCTTTAAGTGACTACAATTATGGCACCTTGTTTTAAAATGTGCCAGCGTGTGGCATAAAGTTATAGACCTATTTTATGAAGAAAATGAGCCAAAAAGAACAGATTGCGCCATATGAGACACCCATTCAAAAGGGGCGTGGCTAAGCAAAAATGGGCGTATAAACCGGGACTCTTGTTGCGAGACGGCCCTTTAATTTGTCACTTTAATTAGTTGTCACTTTTCTCTTAAATGTTAGCGTTATAATGTTTTAAGTGTCCTGATCCAGTCAACCATTGCCTTTCAGCGGATTAATGCAAGTTAGACTGAAAAGCATCTGATTGGTCGTTTTTTTTTTTTTTTTGTTTTAATTTTGAAAGCTTTATTAAAATCTTAACTAATTGTAATAGATGGGCTATTCCATTCCTTTCCTGGGACACATCTGTGAGTTTGCATTGGATCAGTATTCCCGGACTCCTATATTTACAAGCCTCATAAGCCAGTGCTAAAATTAGAACTGGCAAGTTGTCACCTACAAAGGCAGCGGGTCAAACCTTGCACCTGTGATGTAGCTCAACCCTATGTCATTTACACTGACTGGACCTGAAGTCCGACAGCACTTAACCACTGTTCTAACAGACTCCTGGTTTGACGTGGTGGTCTACATATCTGGACTCCTGGGATACTGTATTCGAACATTACACAACTTGGATTAAGGGAGGTCAACAAAACAAAATTTTCTTTTCAGCAATGGACAGCAAGACAGAAGATCTGGTAAGTACTGGCAGTAAATGTCTAGTAAATAGCCTGGTGTTGTGGCCACATGCTTTAACAATGCGAAGACCCAGGCAGTTTTTGCTTGAGGATCTAAAGAATTGTATTTATTTTTTCCCTCTGGCAGCCATAACTTACGTAATAAAGCTGTGTGAGGCCTTTTTTTGACTGAAGACTTGTAAGGCCCCGCACAGCTTTATTATGCAAGTTCTAAATATAAGTGGTTTGGTTTGCTGTACACAGATCATTATCAATAACTTATACTTGAGGTTGCAGTTATGGGGATACCAAATATGTTTAATAAGCTAGTATTGTGACCGGTTTTTGTATTTTTTTTTTTTTTTATCAAGTATATTTCATACAATACTATTGCACTCTGGAATAATGATGTGAATACTAATTATGAGCTATTTTTTAATAATACTGAATCATTTTCAGCAGATGATCATTTCTAGTGCTGAGTTATTGCAGAGAATGAAGGCAAGTGTTTCTGTTCAGCAACGCTGGGAAATGACTTTGTATACCTGGATGGAGATAATCTGTATTAGCTGATGAAAGGGCACAGCTGAATCTTTTCTAATACGCGACTCCACCCCTTGGTAGGGATAATACCATACTGCATGTAACACTATGCAACATCTCCGGTTTAGGAATGGGTCATTAGATTACCTTCCTATAGAGCTTCCTTTGCTATAATGGTGGAAGCTAAAAGGAAAAAAAAAAGTTGAATCCTCAGCATCTGTACAGAGTCTCTTACCAGCAGAATAAGATGCATTGTACATCACAACTGTGAGTATTAGAAACCAGCAAAAGTATTTTGTGCAGTTAATATACATTACAAGGTGGATTCATTCCATTATGACCTCTAGGTATTTTGTACAGTGGATTTTTTTTAAATTAATATTCTTCATGTCATGTGGTACTTGATCAGTTAACTGGTACATTGGTTTACACTATATTTTAGTGTTTGTGCTATTGACCGTGATTTTTCTTTTTACGATTTTAGAAGTAATCGAATACTCCTAGCAGTTAGGGCTTGTCCACACGTAGCGGAACTGCTGTGTATTTTCTGTATCGAATTGCGGACGGAAAATATGCAGCAGAATACAGTAGCAGCAAAGTAGGTGAGATTCAACAAATCTCATCCACACGCTGCGTAAAATTTCCGACAAGAAATTGACATGCAGTGTGTATTTTACATACCACAGCCGTGTCCATTCCTGCTGCGGAAAGTGGCCTGTTTTTCAGCGGAGATGTCACTATCTCCCAGCATTGAAGAAAACGCGGGAAGTTCGAAATTTCCAGGTAGACGGCGGCGTTGACCCTGGACTTCATATAACACACTGGACCAACACTGTTGCTCCGTGGTCCAAAGTCCTGTTTTCAGGTGAAAGTCAATTTTGCATTTCATTTGGAAATCTCGGTACCAGAGTCTGGAGGAAGAGTCGAGGGGCACTCAATCCAAGTTGCTTGCGGTCCAGTGTGAAGTTTCCAGTCAGTAATCGTTTGGGGAGCCATGTTATCTGCTGGTGTTGGTCCACTGTGTTATATCAAGTCCAGAGTCAACGCAGCGTCTAGCAGGAAACTTTCCAGCACTTCATGCTTGCCTCTGCTGACCAGCTTTATGGAGATGCTGATTTCATTTTCCAGCAGTACTTGGCACCTGCACACACTGCCAAAAGTACCAATACCTGGTTTAATAACCACAGTATCACTGAGCTTGATTGGCCAACAAACTCGCCCGACCTAAACCCCATAGAGAATCTATAGGGTATTGTGAAGATGAAGATGAGAGACACCAGACCCAACAATGCAGGCGAGCTGAAGGCCGCTATCAAAGCAACCTGGGCTTCCAAAACACCTCAGCAGTGCCACAGGCTGATCGTCTCCATGCCACGCCGCATTGATGCAGTAATTCATGCAAAAGGAGCCACGACCAAGTATTGAGTGCATATACTGTACATGCTTTCCAGTAGGCCTACATTTCAGTATTAAAAATCATTTTTGAAATTGGGCTTATATAATCTAGTTTTCTGAGACACAAAATTTTGGGTTTTCAAAAACTGTTAGCCATAATCATCAGCATTAAAAGAAAAAAATGATGGAAAAAGATCACTCTGTGTAAAATGAATCTATATAATATGAGTTTCAGTTTTTTAATTGAATTACGCCTCAAGCACATGACTGAGTGTGCCGTTCGAGTCACTTCAGTGATCCGAGGAAAGATAGGACATGTTCTATCTTTCTTCGGATCGGAGACTCGGACCATTTTTCACAGACCCGATTCACCCATCAAAGTGAATGGGTCTGTGAAGACTATCGGGTGCCACTCGGGACGATTTTGACAGCATCCAAGTGGCACAACGGTCGTGTGCAAGAGGCATAGCTGAAATAAATTTTACTTTTTGATGTCAGTGTGTGTCCTTTTTATATAACCTTAGTGCTTTCAGGAATCCATAGTCTTTTTTTTTTTTTTTTTTTTTTTTTTTTCTCTTTCTCTAAACCACTCATAATTTTTTACATGACCGTTCTGATAATCCACTACATGACTTGGTAATTTAATTTTTTATTTCTATATATGTGTTTTGGGTTTTTTAAGAACACATTGTTCCAGTCCACTATATCTGCAGTATATAGAATGTCTTTTTTAGTTCTATTAAACAAATCCTTGGACTACACCAGTTTTCTCACATGACTGGATAGTTCTTAGGAATACAAGATATGCTGTCAGATTCCTTTTATTTGTTGACGCAGCGAGTTTTTCTGAAATTTGGAAAAACTTTACAACTTGATATCGTCATCTCACCACGGTCATAAATTACATTTCTAAGAGAAAAAGGATGAGTGGAAAAATAAATGCTGAATATTTTGTAACAAAGTTGGCGTAGGTCCATAAAGCCTCTTCTATACCCCTGAATGACTCAGGCAGGCAGTGGTTTTTTGTCTCTCGGATTCTGTATAAATTTGGAAACCATTATTAAATCATGCCATGCTCCAAAGGACTACCTGTGTACAGAAGTATAGAAGCACTGCTTCTAGGAGAGAATATTGCTGTACAAACTAAGTCTAAGGGAGGCCCTTTGGCTTCATACTAAGGCCTTATTCACACGAACGTGTCCGTTTTGCACGTACAAAAAAAACTACATTTGAGCGCGCAAAACTTTTGTCTGGCATGAGTATTTGGTGCGTGCCTGCGTGATTTCCACGCACATGGCAGCATGATGACACTGTTTTTATGTTTACAAACCTAAAAGCAGGAGGTGCTTTTCTTTGTTCATTCATTTATTTTCCTACTGTAGCGTGAATCACGTGCGTCATACGGAAGTGCTTCCGTGGGCCGTGCGCGATTTTCACACACCCATTGACTTCAATGGGTGCGTGATGCGCGAAAACCGGCCAAGTATAGGACATGTCGTGAGTTTTACGCAGCGCACATATGCTGCGTGAAAATCACGGACTGTCTGAATGGCCCCATTCACTAACATAGGGCCATGCGACGCGCGGGATTTTCACGCACATAATACACGTTCGTGTGAATAAGGCCTAAGAAGACGTACAGGCTCTGCCATGTGCATGAGCACGGAAAATCACACACAAGTTACTTGCATTATGTCACTACAATGATTAGTGTAGAACAGTCAAGGAAATGTAACATATGATTAAATAATACACTTTATATTATTCAGAGTATAAGGGCTTATTTACACAAGCGTGTTAAACATTCGTGGGGCGGCCATCCCACGGACCTATGTAATTCAATGTGGCCGTTCACACAGCCGTTGTTTCAACGGACCGTGTGAAGGGTCCGTGCGAAAATAGGACATGTCCGTTCTTTTCGCGCATCCCTTCATAGCCTCTCAACTATGGGGGATGCGTGACTTCGCATCCCGCAGCGCTGAGCATGGATGCACCTCGGACATGAAAACCGGCAGTTTTTCACGTCCGAGATGCGCAGCGCTCGTGTAAATAAGGCCTAACTGCAACTGGAAATACAGTGCCCTGCAACGGTTCTCGCCCCCATTGGTGTTTTTCCTGTTTTTGATGCATTCCAACTTGGAATTAAATCGATTTTTTTTTTTTTTTTTTATTTATTTTTTTTTATTTTTTTGTAATGGACCTGCCAAGATAGTCCAAATTTTTACAGCCCTTTTCCTATGACACCTCTTAGGGTAAGGCTACACAGTGTGTTGTTAACACGGTTTTGTTGCGGTTGAAAACTGCATGCGTTTTTTTTTTTGGTCTCTGTAATGCTGCAGTTCTGTTGCGTTTTTAAGGAAAATAATTGATGGATATAGTTTTCACCCGTGTTGAAGTTTGTTAGGTGCTTCCTGTACGTATATAGTTCAGTACAATGCATTGCAGAACTGTTTTCTCAAGAACGCAAGCAGTTCAGCAACAACATTGGCAGCGCGGTCATTAACCACATGTGGTTGGACATTATGAAGATGCGTTTAACCACATAAAAACATATTGTAATATAATAGCAGCAGTCTGTCCATAACACAAATATCACCATTGACTTCTATTGAAAAAAACCTTCTGCGGTTTAAAAACCCAACGTAGCCGCACCGTGTGGCCTTACCCTTAACCCCTACCCGCACGAGTAAGTAACTGTACGTCGTTGCATGAGGACATACAGTTACTGAGTTTTTTCTGGTGCACGCTGTCGGCGAAACTGAACAGCTGACACTCCACTCTTGCCGGCCAGCGGTCATTTGCCGCTGATTTCGGTGAATTAAACCCTTAAATTCGGCAATCGCCAAATTTTAAGGGTTTCTAGCATATCGGCAGACCCCGGTCCGAAATCGCGGGGTTTGCCGAGAGTTAGTATGCCATGGACGGAAGCCCATCAGGACCAACCTTCGGCTGGTCCTGATAGGCTTCCTGTGAGAGTGACAGGAAGTCACTGTGTCGTTCCCGATGCACACTGTCGGCGACAAGGTGTGCATCGGGAACTGGGAGATCAGCTGTCCCCGACAGCTGACACTCCAGTGTTGCCGATCAGCGGCTCATCGCCGCTGATTTCGGTAATTAACCCGATAAATGTGGTGCTCGATTGCGATCACCACATTCAGGAGATTTGTAGCACAACCGCAGCCCCCATGAAATTGTGGGGGCTGCTGTTGCTTGTGATGGCATCCGGAGGCCAGGCAATGGCCTCCGGGTCTGCCATGTATGGAAGCCTATGAGGACCAGACTCTGGCTGGCCCTCGTAGACTTACGCCAGATTCACACGAGCGTGTGCGTTTTGCACTTGACAGCTCCGTGTGTCACCGTATGGTGCGCGGCTGCGTGTTTTTCGCGCAGCCGCCATCATTATGACACTCCATTTGGATGTTTGTAAACGGAAAAGCACGTGGTGCTTTTCTGTTTTCATTCATGCTTTTCACAGTGTGATTTTCACGCACCCATTGACTTCAATGGGTGCGTGATGCGTGAAATACGCCCAAAGAACGGACATGTCGTGACCTTTTCGCAGCAGACTCACGCTGCGGAAAAATCACGCAACTGTCTGCACTGCCCCATAGACTACTATAGGTCCGTGCGACGCGCGTGAAAATCACGCGCGTTGCACGGACGTATATCCCGTTCGTCTGAATAAGCCCTTACTGTCATAGTGACCGTGATGTCACACTGACAATTGGAATACGTTACACTACCTAGGTAGTGTAATATATTCTAGCAGCGATCAGAGCTGCAGGTAAAAAAATTAAAGTGTAAAAAGTTAATAAATGTTTTATAAAAGTGTAAAAATAAAAGTTTTTGTTGTCCTATAAGTCATTTATTATAGGGAAAAAAATTAAACCGTTAAAAAATGTACACATGTTTGGTATCACCGTGCTCGTAACGACCCAAACTATGGAACTGTAATGTTATTTTTTCCGCATGGTGAACGCCGCAAACAAAATAAACGGAAAACTATGTCAGCATCGCTATTCTTTGGTCACCACCCCTCCCAATATATAGAATAAAAAGTGATCAAAAAGTCGCATTTACCGCAAAAAAGTACCAATAAAAACTACAACCCGTCCCGCAAAAAACAAGACCTCCCACAGCTTTTTTGACGAAAAAATAAAGTTACTGCTCAGAATAGCGTGTCTCAGAAAATAAATTATTTTATAGAAACGTAATTTTATCGTGCAAACGCTGCAAAACGTAAAAAAAAACTGTATACATATGGTATCGCCGTAATCGTACCGACCCGCAGAATAAAGTAAAACTTTATTTTTTGCGCACGGTGAATGCTGTAAGAAATAAAGAACCTTCACTCTAAAAAAAAAAGATCCTGTGGGGTCAAAACGCTCACTATAGCCCGAGAAAAATTCCTTGAGGGGTGTAGTTTCCAAAATGGGGTCACTTTTGGGGGGTTTCCACTGTTTTGGCCACATATGGGGTATTGCCGTAATCGGTAGAAATTGCTTTACAAATGTTGTGGTGCTTTTTTTTTCTCATATGTAAAAATGAAAAAAATTCTATGTTTCCAAAGAGAAAAAAGGTGATTTTCATCTTCACAGACTAATTCCGCAAAAAAACTGTGGGGTCAAAATGCTAACTATACCCCTAGAAAAATGTCTTGAGGGGTGTCGTTTCCAAAATGGGGTCACTTTTGGGAGGTTTCGACTGTTTAGGTAACCACAAGACTTCTTCAAACCTGATATGGTGCCTAAAATATATTCCTAAAAAAAGGAGGCCCCAAAATCCACTAGGTACTCCTTTGCTTCTGAGGCCGGTGCTTCAGTCCATGACCGCACTAGGGCCACATGTGGGGTATTTCTAAAATCTGCAGCATCTGGGCAATAAATATTGAGTTGTGTTTCTCTGGTAAAACCTTCTGTGTTACAGATTTATTTTTTTTTATTACAAATTAATTTCGTCCAAAAAAATGAAATTTGTAAATTTCACCTCTACTTTGCATTAATTCCTGTGAAACGCCTAAAGGGTGAAAATACTTTCTGAATGTGGCTTTTGAATACCTTGAGAGGTGCAAAATGGGGTGATTTATGGGGACTTTCTAATATAGAAGGCCCTCAAAGCCACTTCAGAAATGAGCTGGTCCCTGAAAAAATGGCCTATTGATATTTTCTTGAAAATATGAGAAATTGCTGCTAAAGTTCTAAGCCTCGTAACGTCCTGGAAAAATAAAAGGACGTGAAAATAAATGATGCAAACATATGGGGGATGTTAACTAGTAACTATTTTGGGTGGTATTACGATCTGTTTTACAAGCAAATACATTTAAATTTAGAAAAATGCAAATTTTTGCACAGTTTTTCACAAATAAATATTGAATTTATCGACAACATTTTTTCACTAACAAAGTACAATAGGTCACGAAAAAACAATCTCCGAATCGCTTGGATAGGCAAAAGCATTCCAGAGTTATTACCACATAAAGTGACACATGTCAGGTTTGCAAAACAGGCTGTGTCCTAAAGGTGTTAACCCGTTAGTGACCGGCCCATCGTCTTTTTACGTCGGTCACTAACGGGCCTTATTCCGATGCCATAGACTTTTTACGTCGCGGCATCGGAATAAGTAAACAGAGCAGGGAGCTGTTAAATCTCCCTGCTCTCAGCTGCCAGAGGCAGCTGAGGGCTGCTGGGCGTCTCTGCTCTGCCGGGTGAGATCGATATTCGTATCGATCTCACCCGTTTAACCCCTCAGATGCGGTGCACAATAGCGTGCACCGCATCTGAGTGGTTTTGGAGAGAGGGAGGGAGCTCCCTCTCTCTCCCACCGACACCCGGCGATACGATCGCCGAGTGTCTGTGTCTCCCACGGCAGCCGTGGTGAATGCCTGCTAGATCATGCCGCAAAACACAAGCACACAAATATAAAAGTTTTTAATAAAACACTAAAATCAAACTGATGTAAAAAAAAAATTCTTTCGTGACACTGTTCCTTTAACCCCTTAAGGACGCAGCCTAGTTTTGGCCTTAAAGAGGCTCTGTCACCAGATTTTGCAACCCCTATCTGCTATTGCAGCAGATCGGCGCTGCAATGTAGATTACAGTAACGTTTTTATTTTTTAAAAACGAGCATTTTTGGGCAAGTTATGACCATTTTTGTATTTATGCAAATGAGGCTTGCTAAAGTCCAACTGGGCGTGTATTATGTGTGTTACATCTGGGCGTGTATTGTGTATGTACATCTGGGCGTGTTTACTTCTTTTACTAGCTGGGCGTTCTGACGAGAAGTATCATCCACTTCTCTTCAGAACGCCCAGCTTCTGGCAGTGCACAGACACACAGCGTGTTCTCGAGAGATCACGCTGTGACGTCACTCACTTCCTGCCCCAGGTCCTGCATCGTGTCGGACGAGCGAGGACACATCGGCACCAGAGGCTACAGTTGATTCTGCAGCAGCATCAGCGTTTGCAGGTAAGTCGATGTAGCTGCTTACCTGCAAACGCTGATGCTGCTGCAGAATCAACTGTAGCCTCTGGTGCCGATGTGGCCGACACGATGCAGGACCTGGGGCAGGAAGTGAGTGACGGCACAGCGTGATCTCTCGAGAACACGCTGTGTGTCTGCACTGCCAGAAGCTGGGCGTTAACGAACAGAAGTGGATGATGCTGATTGGTCACTGATTCGTCAGCATCATACACTCCCATTCCTAACGCCCAGCTAGTAAAAGAAGTAAAAACGCCCAGATGTACATACACAATACACGCCCACTTGTACATAACTTTAAACACGCCCAGTTGTACTTAAGAAAGGCTCATTTGCATAAATATAAAAATGGTCATAACTTGGCCAAAAATGCTCGTTTTAAAAAAAACAACAAAACGTTACTGTTATCTACATTTCAGCGCTGATCTGCTGCAATAGGAGATAGGGGTTTAAAAATATGGTGACAGAGCCTCTTTAAGGCTCAGAGCCCATTTTTCAAATCTGACATATATTTCACTTTATGTGGTAATAACTTCAAAATGCTTATACCTATCCAGGTGATTCGGAGGTTGTTTTTCATGAGACGTTGGGCTTTATGTTAGTGGTAAAATTTGGTCGATACATTGTGTTTTATTTGTGAAAAATAGCAAAATGTAAAGAAAATTTGAAATTGCATTTTTCTGAATTTAAATGTATCGGTTTGTAAGACCGAGGGTTATACCACCCAAAATAGTTACTAGTTCACATTTCCCATATGTCTACTATATGTTGCCATCATTTTTTGAACATTCTTTTATTTTTCAAGGACGTTACAAGACTTAGAACATAAGCAGCAAATTCTTCTATTTTGAATACAATTTCAAAAGCCTCTTATTTTAGGTGCCAAATCAATACTTATTACCCAGATTCTGCAGTTTTTAGAAATATCCCACATGTGGCCCTAGTGTGCTAATAGACTGAAGCACAGGCCTCATAAGCAAAGGTGCACCTAGAGGATTTTGAGGCCTCCTTTTTATCATTTTATGTCCGGTTTGAAAAGGTCTTGTGGTGCCAAAACTGTGGAAACACCCCAAAAGTGACCTTATTTGGCAAACTGCACCCCTCAAGGAACTGATCGAGGGGTATAGTGGGCATTTAGACCCCACAGGTTTTTTGCTGCGTTTTGTGGAAATAGGCTGTGCAATTGAACATCAAATTCTTCCGATTAAAAGGTACATATTTTAAATTTTGACAAGGAATAAAGGAGAAAAAGCCCCCCAACATTTGTAAAGCAATTTCTCCTTATTACAGCAATACCCCATATGTGGTCAAACTTCTGGTTGGACAAACGGCAGGGCTCAGAAAAGCAGGAGCGCTATTTGGCATGTTGGTTTTTGCTGGATTGGTTTCTGGGGGCCATGTCGCATTTGTAGAGCTTCTGAGGTACCAGTATAGGGGGAAACCCCTTAAAAGTGACCCCATTTTGGAAACTAGACCCCTTGAGGAATTCATTGTAATTTTCATCGGGTGCACGCAATTTTTTCATGAGTTTTTATTCTATTTTTTAAGAAGCCTGGTGACAAAAAAACAGCAATTCTACTATTGATTTTTATTCCTTTTTTTTTACAGCGTTCAGTATAAATGACATATTCACTTTATTCTGTGGGGCGATACGATTACGGCGATTACCATATATTTATATTTTTGTTTTTTTTATGTTTTATGGCGTTTGCACAATAACTTTTTTTATTAAAAAACTTTTACTTATTGTGTTGCCATTTTCTTAAAGCCATAATTTTTATTTTTTTTCCATTAAGAACTAGTTTTTTGCGTAACGAACTGTAGTTTCTATCAGTACCATTGCTAGGTACATGCACATTTTTGATCTTTTTATTCCATTTTATTGAATGTGAAGTGACCAAAAAATGTAGATTTTGGTATTGTTTGTTTTTTATTTTCTTTTATGGCGTTCACCATGCGGGTTAAATAATGAAATACTTTTGTAGATCAGGCTGTTACGGATGCGGCGATACCAATTATGTATAGTTTCTTTGTTTGTTTATTTTTTAATAATAAAGGACTGATAAGGGAAAAGGGGATTTTTACTCTTATTACTTTTCAACTTTTTATTTTCTTTATTTTGATACAACTTTTATTTTTACTTTTTTTATTCTGGAAGCCCTAATCGCAATTCTAATACACTGCACTGCATGCGTAGTGCAGTGTATTAGAGCTGTCAGCATCTTGCTGACAGCAGGCATAGTGAGTCCTGACTTTGCCAGGACCCACTAGGCTTCCGTAGATGGCATAGCCGGAGGCCATTATTAGGCCTCCGGTTGCCATAGCAACTATCGCCGCCCGCTATCATGTAGCGGGCCGTCAATGGTGGTTTAACCCCTAAGAAGCCGCGATTGCTATTGAATCCGGCTTCTAAGGGGTTAATCAGCGGGGACACCGCGATCGGTCCCCGCTGAAGGAGCTGTGGCAATTGCTGTACGAGACAGACCTGTATGTGCCAGGAGGACAGACGAAATGGCCAATCCTCCCGTGACGTACTATTCAGTCATGGAGCGCGAACGATGTGCTTACCATGATGGAATAGTACGTCAAGGAGCGGGAAGGGGTTAACCTTCGGGTAGGACAATGACCCTAAAAATACTGCTAAAGCTATACTAAGGTTGGGTAAGGGGAAACATGTAAATGTCTTGGAATGGCTTACTTAAAGCTTAGACCTCAATCTAGTTGAGAATTTGTGGCGTGAATTGAAGGCTATGCACCTGTGTTTAATGCAACTTTCTAATAGTTTTTTTTCTGGAAAAATTTTTTTTGCTTTTTTTTAGATACACCTATGTATCCTGGAAACATAGTTTGAACAGAAGATAGTTTCTATGTATCCTGGATATATAGAAGCTGTATCTTGCACTCAAACCCAAATCAGTAATTTCCGTGGGACTGACGGCTTTGGTGACAGCGGGTCCTGCGTAACGCAGGATCCACCTATGATAGATCACACCGGAGTTCATAACTTAGATGTGATCGATAACAGGTGGATTCTGTGTGTCAGAGACAGGCAGGACCCACTGTCACTGAAACAGTCAGTCCTGCTGACCCGATGTCTTCGGATCTGAGTGCAAAGGTACAGCTTCTATGTATCCAAGATACATAGAAGCTGTGTCTCAAAGTAAAAACATTAATAAAAAAACTATTAAAAAGTTGCATTAAACACCATAATACTGTACATTGTCTTATTAAAAAAAAAAAATGTTTAACCTCTTAATGACCAGCCTATTTTAAACCTTAATGACCAAGCCATTTTTAACTTTTTTCCCATCGTCGCATTCCAAGAGCTATAACTCTCTTTTATTTTTGCGTCGACATAGCTGTATAAGGTCTTGTTTTTTGCGGGACAAGTTGTATTTTTTAATAGCACCATTTTGAGGTACATATTATTTATTGATTAACTTTTTTTGGGGGGGGAATAGAAAAAAACCTGAAATTTCGCCACTGTTTTTCACGTCTTAAATCTACGCCGTTTACAGTGTG
Organism: Rhinoderma darwinii; assembly: GCF_050947455.1. Lineage (NCBI taxonomy): Eukaryota > Metazoa > Chordata > Amphibia > Anura > Rhinodermatidae > Rhinoderma > Rhinoderma darwinii. The sequence goes on from NW_027461832.1 coordinate 107,631, forward strand.
ATATAAATAACACAATAACTTTATTCAGCGGGTTGTTACGATTGCAACGATACCAAATTTGTATAGTTTTTGGATGTTTTACTACTTTTACACAGTAAAAACGCTTTTTTTTCAAAATTATTTGTTTTTGTGTCTCCATGTTTGAAGAGCCGTAACGTTTTTATTGTTCCGCCGATGCAGTTGTATGAGGGTTTTTATTTGCGGGAAGACTTGTCGTTTTTATTGGTACCATTTTGGAGTAGATGCGACTTTTTGATCACTTTTTATAACATTTTTTTTAAGTCAGGATTCACAGAAAGCAGCCATTTTTCCATAGTTTTTTTTTTTTTTTGAATTATATATTTTTATTTTTTCATATGAGCAAAAACATACATGGTATCAATTCAATACAATACAGAGTGTAAGTTGTGACAGGGGTAATGTGGAGATACAACATGTTGAACATCAAGAATGTCAAGAATATCATACATTCTACATTGAGTATCTTAAGGACATTCAGTCCTGTAAATAACAAGTAACTCGGTAAGATGCAAGCCCCTTCTTTTTCTATCAGTCACATTGACTCTGCTTTCATAGAAGTCATAGAACGAAAGAAATAACAAGAAAAATGAACTAACATCTACAATACATATGACAAGACAATGGAGGGGGGAAGGGAAAAAAGGCAAAAAGTTATCCTGGCTTGGTCTGAGAGCGTCAGTACAAGTTTTGAACTAATGTTATGTGCTCAGGGCGGTCTAGATGAATCAAATACATCCCATGGTGACCAAACTTCCTGGAATCGTGGTAGGCTATTGTTCATAGAGGCTGTCAAAGACTCCATTCTTCTGACCTCTCTTATTCTTAAATATAAGTCAGCAACTACAGGGGGATCAGTTCTCTTCCATCGCGCCGCAATGAGACACTTAGCTGCAGTGAGCACATGTAATAATAGTCTAGAGGAAACCTTACGGAGCCCTTTCGGCGGTACATTAAGCAGAAAAGTTAGCGCAGACAATGGAACCCAGATCCCCAGCAGTGTCTGAAGTAATCTCGCAACCTCCCTCCAGAAGGGGCAAATCAAACGGCAGTCCCAGAAAATGTGAGGAAGTGTCCCCCTCTCGCTGCAGCACCTCCAACATCTATCCGAAACAAGGGGATATATGTGATGGAGAAAGTCCGGGGTATGATACCAATACATCAGAATTTTATATTGGTTCTCTCTATATGCAGCGCAAAGAGAGGACTTCGCGGCTTGTGACCATATGATTTGCCACAGCGACAGGGGGACCTCCCTCTCCATATAAGTCTCCCATTTGGTCATGTAGCTATGTTTTGGAGTTTCATTACCCCCTGGAGATGAGAGGATACTGTATATATCAGAGATTAAGCCCCTAGTGGTGGTATTAGTCTTGCAGAGAATTTCAAAGGGCGTAGGTTTAGAGAAACTGCCATCTCCAGGAAAAGAATTGGCATAGTGGGTGATCTGTAGGTAGCTAAAGTGTGAGTTGGGTGGCAAATTATATTTAGACTGCAGTGTCGAGAATGGTAAAACCGTTCTTGAACAGGGGTCTAATATGTCTGCAAAGTAGAACAATCCCGCTTGTGCCCATGGTTTAGTCATTCTCGCAGTGAGCCCATCAGGTAGAGCCGGGTTAAATAGGAAAGAGGTCATTGGAGATTTGGGAGAGGACAAGGGATATAAGGCTTTAGCTAGCTTCCATATGTTTTTAGTGAACAACATGGGACCTAATAGGGGTTTTGGCCAAGTCTCTACCTTCCCAGACCACAGCAGTGAATTCGGGTGAATGGGAGCGATCCACAACTTCTCAATCTCTGCCCATTTAGTATATGCCCACCTTGAAGTCCAGCCAGGAATTCTACGGAGATGCACAGCTAAATAGTATCGATATACATCAGGGACAGCCAGGCCTCCTACTGTAGTGGTAGAAAGTAGGACTGCTTTTGGTATTCTGTGGCGTTTCCCTGCCCAAATGTATTTCAATAGGGCTGTTTGAAACCTACGAATGTCGCTACGTGGTATAGGCACCGGGAGAGTTTCCAAAAGATATAAATACTTTGGCAGAATAGTAATTTTAACTGCAGATATTCTACCAAAGAAGGACAGCGAGAGGGAAGACCATTTAGACAGTAGTGTATTCATTTCCTGAAAGAATGGGGAGAAGTTACTTTTATAGAGGGAGGCGTATGTGCGGGTGATCTGGACACCTAAATATTTGATCCCTTCTTCCTTCCATGTATATTTAAATGCTGTTTGTAGTGTCGAAGTGAGCTGCGGGGGAATATTAAGTGGCAGGGCTTCCGTCTTAGAGTTATTAAGCTTATATCCCGAGTACAGACTATATTCTTTCAATACTGTATGTAAGTTTGGCAGGGTAATTTGTGGGTTGCGTAGAGTCAGAAGAACATCATCTGCGAATAAAGCGATCTTAAATTCCCGATCCCGCACTAAAAAGCCTTGGATATCTGGATTACTCCTGATACGGGCAGCTAGAGGTTCTATGCATAGCACATAAAGCAGGGGGGAGAGGGGGCAACCTTGACGGGTCCCATTGAAAATATTAAGTCGTTTAGAAGTCGCATGTGGTAACTTAACTACTGCATTTGGCGAGGTATACAATGAATGTAAAGCGGTAAGGAAGGGACCTGAAATGCCTATCGTTTTTAATGTAGCAAAAAGGAAGGACCAGTCCAATCGGTCAAAGGCTTTTTCAGCGTCTAGGCTGAGGAGTAAGCCAGGAGATTCTGTTTTATTAAGAACCTCTATCAGATCAATGGTCCGTCTAGTATTGTCTCCTGCCTGCCTGTGCATGACAAAGCCCACCTGATCTTTATGAATCAAGCCCGGGAGCAATGTGCCAAGTCTATTGGCCAGTATTTTAGTAAATATTTTGAGATCCGCATTTAACAAAGAAATTGTCCGATAATTAGAACAATCAGACTGGTCCTTCCCTGGCTTGGGAATAACCGTGATGAAAGAATGAAGCATGGAGGGGGGGATGCCAGCTCCCGACAAAAAGGAATTAAAAAGGGCTACTAAGTGTGGTGTTAATACATCTTTAAAGACCTTCTAGTATAGGTATGGGAACCCGTCAGGCCCTGGAGATTTTCCATTAGGTAAGTCTTGTATAGTAGTCTGTAATTCCTCTTCCGTGATGGGGGCATTGAGCATAAGGCCATCGTCTGAAGCGATAGTGGGAAGGGGGCAGGACTTTAAGTATTCCAACATTTGCTGATCCCGCGTGGAAGGATCTGTAGGGAGTTGGGATGTGAGAGAGTATAACTTTGAGTAATATTGGTAAAACATGTCCGCCTGTAGATTAGGATCATAGATCAATTGACCTCCTGCATCTCGGAGAGCAGATGGGGTCGATTGAGCCTTTTTGTCTCTTAGCTGGGCAGCAAGTAAAGAATGCGCTTTATTCCCTCTCTCATAATATCTTTGTTTAGTATATAAAAGCATCTTCTCTACGTTAGCAATAGAAAGATCTTTTAATTTTCCTCGCGTGGCAATGATTTGTCGAAGAGTAGACGTCGAAGGGTAGAGAGTCATTTTACGTTCTAGTTTAGTAAGGGTCGTCGTTAGCTCTAATCTCTGCTGGGTTTTGTCCCGCTTAATATGTGAGGAGAGGGAGATACATTGCCCTCTAATTACCGCTTTGTGTGCCTCCCAGATTGTGGCCAACGAAGGGACTGAGTCTTTATTGAGGGTAAAATAAGACTCAATGTGTGTTTTAAGTGTCTCCCTATGTTCCGGGGATTTAATCAATCGTTCATTCAACCTCCAGTGACATATCCGGGTCGTTCGTAAGTCAGAGTGTAGGTCCAACATAATTGGACCGCGGTCCGACCATGTAATAGCCCCTATTTCAGCCGATGAGGTTGAACGAAGTCCTGGTACGTTGCCAAGGAATAGATCTATCCGAGTGTGAGTTTTATGTGGGTGTGAGTAGAAGGTATATTGTTTAGCCGACGGATTTGAGATACGCCATAGGTCATAGAGATTGTGTTTGCGAATCAAACGTCGAAATGCCGAGGTGCGGTGACTCAGTTCCATGGGCGGAGAAGGGGCACTAAGCGAGTGTCTATCCATGTTTTCTGAAAAAGGAAGGTTAAAATCCCCCCCCCTATGAACAAAGTAGTTGGCGGCAGACGGGAAATTTTAGCAAAGACTTTCTCCAAAAAAGTGATTTGTAACGTATTTGGTGCATACAGATTGCATAGAGTGATCGGGACACCTTTCAAGGTCCCTGCGAGGATGACATATCTCCCCTGTGGGTCAACTATTGATCTCGTTACTTGTAATGGACAGTCCCTTGATATTAAAATAGCCACCCCTGCTCTTTTCTTAGAATGTATAGCTGTATATGCTTTAGGAAAATGGGGTAATGCAAACTTAAAAGACCCCGAACTGTCATGGTGCGTCTCTTGTAGGAAGGCTATATCTGCTCTTAGGTGTCTCAACTCTCTAAGTGCTAGACGCCTCTTAACATTAGAATTTAATCCCTTAACATTCAAAGACACTATGCGCGCCATGACAGTTCTTTAGGCAGTAAGGCAAGTATGAACAACGTACCCAGATGGTCTACCAAGTTGAGCATAGATTGTGGTGTCAGGGAAGGACTTCGCCACATCGGTGAGATGTTCTCAGTGCGCAAACCAGATCTCCTATTTACGGAAGTAAGGGGAGGGAAAGAGGGGGAGGGAGGGGGGAGACATAGACAGACAAGTACAGACAAAAAATATACCAGACAACATATTTGAAGTATAAAGTCGGTTAAACGACAATGAATGGAATCTAGATTCCATGTGAAGACAAGTATATTAGTAAAATTCTCACATTTAAATATCGAGTCGACCCCTAGATGCATCAAATGCCCTAGGAGGGTATACCGTCTCCATAAGGGAGAAGAATCACTGAGAGCCAATTCTATCAGCAGCACAGCCAACAGCCCCAGTAACTGGGATAAACCAAATCTGTACATTCTGTACAAACGAAACTCCTCTGCAGCCTATAAAAAAGAAAACAGGGCACAAAGATCCCCTTTTTTTTTTTTTTGTTGCATACAATGAACTATCAATGCGGTCTAAGCATGTAAACATGTAAGAAAGAGTATGAGCCTCCCCAATTCAATACATTAACGCTGAAATGGTGGCTTAGGTCCGCATTCAAACATGGACCCACGTTGATTCCCGGCCTTCCTCTGTGAAGAGACCTTTTGCCAAACAGGTGATGGTGGGGGTGGAGGCGGAGAGAGTTCCCATTCAGGCAATTTCGGGACTGGGATGTCCAGAGTGTCACAAAAAGCTCGAATATCTGAAGATGTTCTTAGAACCGCTGAACGGCCGTCTCGTCTGGCTGTGAGGCTAAACGGGAATCCCCACCTGTATAGGATATTATTTTCTCTTAGTGAAGCAAGTAAAGGGCGTAGTTGTCTACGCCTGTGTAGCGTGATCCAGGATAGGTCTGGCAATAGTTGGACATTGGATCCTTTGTGTTGAATAAAACGATGGGCTCTAGCTTTATTCATAATGGTTTCCTTCAGCTCGTAATCCGTTACACACCAAATAATATCACGAGGTAGCGGCGAAGCTCCTTTAGGTCTGAGAGCTCTGTGAGCCCTATCTAACTTGACAGAATGATCAGCAGGAGCATCTAGGATTTCATTAAAAATGGCCGCCAGTAGTTCCTTTAGATTTTCATCTTGAGTAGCTTCAGGTACACCCCGAACTCTAATATTATGTCTTCTGCCTCTATTATCTAGATCCTCTAAGTGTTTTTGATAGTCAGAAAGAGCAGCATGTTGTGCCACTACTGTGGTTTGCAGCCGTGATACGTACTGGCGAGTACAATCGTGGTCATCCTCCAGCGACTCTACTCTGTGGGACATTTTCTGTATGTCTTGCCTGACTGTTGCAATAGCCGCATTGCAGGTATCCTTCACCTCCGCTATAAGCGACTTAAAATCATCTCGGGTAGGGAGCTGCCGTAAAAAAGACTGCCATTCCTGACGTTTGGGAGCGGGGCTCTCAGAGTCAGAGGATGAAAGCCATGGCTGCACATCCGCATCCTGAGCACATGGCGATATATGGCCCGTTATAGAGAGCGTCTCCATCCCAGGGTCTCTCCCTGTTTTGCTTAGGCCCCTAAGTCGCTTTGACGTGGAAGCGTCATGTCTGCAGGGTAATGGTGGCTGAGGGGGTAGCAGGTGTTCCCCACCCCGTATTGCTAAGCCACTGACCTGCATATTCCGTCTTGTGGGGGAGGGTAGCTCCGCGGGATATGGTGTCTCCGATCCCTCAACTGCCACGTGTGGGGTAGAGCAGACATGGGCAAACTACGGCCCGCGGGCCACATACGGCCCGTTAGGCTTTTTAATCCGGCCCGCCGAACTTGTCCAAATCATAGTAAAAACCTCCTTTTTTTTCCCCTTTCCCTGCAATGCCCACGTTTTCCCAATAGATGGCGCACTCAAAACACATTGACCGTTGTCCTTAACGCCGAAGGACGGATATATCCGTCCTCAGCAGCTGCTAGTTCGCGCAGGAGGACGGATATATCCGTCCTGTGATGGCGCGGGTACTGCCAGTGTACCCACGCGATCAGCGGCAGGAGAACGGCTGTTATACACAGCCTGGCTCCTGCTGCAACTGCCGGAATCGAAGCGCTCCGATTCCGGCAGTTTAACCCATTAAATGCCGCTGTCAATAGTGACAGCGGCATCTAATGTGTTTGACAGAGGGAGGGAGCTCCCTCTGTCACCCGATCGGCGCCCCCGCAAACAAAACGCGGGTCGTCGTCGGGTTTCCATGACAGCCGGGGGTCTAACAAAGACCCCCAGGTCTGTCTTCCGCAACTGCCTGTTTGGCGATGCCGGAGGCATGACCTAACAGGTTGCCTGTCAGTTTTACACTGACAGGCAATAATGCTTTGGTATACTAAGTATACCAAAGCATTATATATGCGATCGGCACATCGCATAGTGAAGTCCCCTGGTGGGACTTAAAAAAAAAATGTCAATCAGTTAAATAAAGTTTGTTGAAAAAAAATAAAATAATTACAGTCAAAATCAAATAAAACTACTTTTTTTGCCCAAAAAGTGGTTTTATTCAGTAAAAGTGTCAAAACAAATAACACATACACATATATGGTATCCCCGCGATCGTGACAACTTGACCAATAAAATGAACACATTAATGAAACCGCCGGATGTACGGCGTCCAAAAAACCCGCAAAAAACAACGGCAAAATTCTCTCTTTTCTCCCATTCCCCCCATAAAAAATAAAATAAAAGTTAATCTATAAGTCCTATGTACCCCAAAATAGTACTAATGAAAACTACGCATTGGCCCGCAAAAATCAAGCCCACATACGGTCACATCGACGGAAAAATAAAAAAATGACGGCTCTTGGAACGCGGCGATGCAAAAACAAGTAATTTTTTTCTAAAAGGGTTTTTATTGTGCAAACATAGGAAAACATATAAAACCTTTACATATTTGGTATCCTCGTAATCGTGCCGACCCGTAGAATAAAGGTAACCTGTTATTTATGCTGCATAGTAAAGGGCATAAATTTATAACGTGAAAATTAATGCTGGAATAGCTGCTTATTTTCAATTCTCTCCTAAAATAAAGTTAATAAAAGTTAATCAATATATTGTAAGCATCTAAAAATGGTGCAATTACAAAATACAACTCGTCCCGCAAAAAACAAGCCCTTATACGGCTATGTCGACGTAATAAAAAAAAAGTTACGACTCTTGGAATGCGACCATGAAAAAACAAAAAATAATCCTTGGTCATTAACGTGCAAAATGGCCCGGTCATTAAGGGGTTAATGTGGCGCGTATTTCTCTTTATTTCACTTTAATTTTCACTTCGTTTCACGTCACCATTAAGCCCTTCGGTTTTCAAAGAGTACAATATCAGCCGTCACTTTGCCACGAAGCATGCAAACTATGCTAGCAAGCAGTCAACACAAGAACGGGCGGCTACTGCTCAGAGGTTGGCAGCTAATTTACAGAGTCAACAGAACTTTTTTCTTGATAAATCACAGTGCGTATGTTATTTTAATCTATTTACATTTCCTCCTCCCAGTATCTGCGAAATAGTATGTAAATGCCATATCTTGCATATTCCTTGAGACAAATTTATTAACTGATAAGGGCTATTTTTCACATTTGAAAGACAGTTAATAAATTGGGTTGTAGTGTTCTTACTGTGCTATGAGGTTTGCACACACTCCATTTAATGCTTTAGTATATCCGGCCCAAACACTCCCTCCAAATGCTCCTGGCCCGGCCCCTCTGTCAAATTTTAGAACCCATTGTGGCCCGCGAGTCAAAAAGTTTGCCCACCCCTGGGGTAGAGGCTGGCTCGGAAGATGGTGGCCATCCCTCTCCGTTCTCCTCCTGTATATCCCCCTCAGGGTGTGCTGTCTCTCCGGCTGTCAGCGGCTGTGAGATGGCCACATCCTGTTCTTCCAGGTCCGATGGACATCTGGAGGACTGTGACGCCTCCTCGTGTGAGGCCGCCAGTAATGGCGCCTGTCCCGTCGGTAAGTCCGAGAAGAAGGCATCCAAAGTGCCGCCCCTCGGGGCTCCGGAGGATGTCGGCTTAGTCTCCATCTTCTTGGCTGATCTTCTGACCATCATCGGTAAGTCTTTGGTAAGTCTTGGGAGGCTGCACCGAGTAGAAACCGCTGATTTAAGGCCGGTGATCAGAGGAGCTCCGGACTGTGCGACTTACTCCATCGGCTCCCAGGACACGCCCCTTCCATAGTTTTTTATTACATTTTTTACAGCGTTCACCGTGCGGGTTAAATACTGTAATAGATTTATAGTCGGGGTCGTTACGGACGCGGCGATACCAAATATGTGTAACTTTTTTACTTTATTTTGGTTTTTTAATAGTAAAGCATTTTGTAAGGGGAAAAGGTGGGTTTTTCATTTTTTTCACGTTTTTTTTAAATTAACTTTATTAAACTTTTTTTTTTACTTTTTTACTAGTCCCACTAGGGGACTTTAATATGCGATTCTCCTATCGCTATTATAATACACTGCAATACTTTTGTATTGCAGTGTATTACTGCCTGTCCGTTTAAAACGGACAGGCATCTGCTAGGTCATGCCAGAGGCATGATCTAGCAGGCATTCATGACAGGCAGACCTGGGGGCCTTTATTAGGCCACCGGCTGCCATAGAAGACACAGACACTCGGCGATCGTATCGCCGGGTGTCGGTGGGAGAGAGAGGGAGCTCCCTCCCCCCTCCCTCCAAAACCACTCAGATGCATCTGCGGGGTTAAACGGGTGAGATCGATACTGATATCGATCTCACACGGCAGAGCAGGGACGCCCCAGCCCTCAGCTGCCTCTGATAGATGAGAGCAGGGAGATTTGACAGCTCCCTGCTCTGTTTACTTTATCCTGATGCAGTGCCGTAAAAAGGCATATGCATCAGAATAAAGCCCGTTAGTGGCCGCCGTTAAAAGGCGTATTGGCGGTCACTAATGGGGTTAAAGGTTTATATAACCCCTTCCTGACATCCGCCATATACGGTGCCGTCTGGAAGGGGTTTTTATTTTACGGCATTCATCGCACAATTAAAACGACATGTAACTTTGTTACACTTATTTTGAGGTACATGCAAGTTTTTGAACACTTTCTTTTTTTTTTTTTAAATTCCTTTTCTTGTGGGAGATGAGGTGACCAAAAACAGCAATACTCCCGTCTTTTGTTTTTTTTTTTTTACTTACGCCATTCACCGTTCATGTTAAATCATTAACTCCAAAAAACGTTTTTTTTTTTTTTTTTAACTAGTCTCCTTAGGGGACTTGCTTGCACTATATACTGCAATACTAATGTCTGACCGGCTCCTATAAAGCCCTACCAGAGGCAGGGCTTAATAGGAGTACAAAGATTACAGGCATGGGGACCTTCATTGGGCCCCCAAGCTGCCATGCCAACCATCGGCACCCTGCAGTCGTGTCACGGGCAGGGCGAAGGGCTGTCAGAGGGGGTCGCACCCCTCTTTCTGGCACTTTAGATGCTGCAATCGGTATTCACTGCGGCATCTAAGGGGTTAAACAAGCGGGATCGCGCTCATTATAGTGAAGTGTCGGCTGTAACACCTGTGTTGCATGGCATGGGCTCAGCCCGTGAGCCCGCTCCATACTTCCCCACCTGGCTATGACGTAAGTATACGTCATACGTCGGGTAGGGGTTAAAGATGCAAATCCTAACAGGAGGTTGCATCCTTGGCTCCCTGGGTGGACGCGAAGCGGTCATGGTAGTGTTCCAATGGTAAAACACAGTTCCTTCCCTTTGTGTACTGAGCCAAATGGACACCAAGGCATGACTGTAGAAGATTCTTTTTACTTTTTGATATACAGCTGCTTTGTATTCTGTATACATAGAAGCTGAATCCTGTACCCGTGAGGGCCGCGGGGCTGACTTGTTTTTTACAGGAGAATTTGTATTTTGTAATAGCACCATTTTTGGGAACACATAATTTTATTTAACTTTTATGAACTTTTTTGGGGGGAATAGAAAGAAAACCCAGCAAGTTCACTATTTTGCTTCTTAAATTTACGCTATTTACGTGTGGTATAAATAACATAATTTTATTCAACGGATCATTACGACTGAGACGATACCAAATTTATATAGTTTTTTTTGTTTTACTACTTTTACACAGTAAACACTTTTTTTTCAAAATTATTTGTTTTTGTGTCGCCATATTTTAAAAGCCATAACTTTTTTTTATTTTTCCGCAAATGTAGCTCTGAGGGTTTTTTTTTTTTGCGGGACCAATTTAAGTTTTTATTGGTACCATTTTGGAGTACGTACGACTTTTTGATCACTTTTTATTAATTTTTTTTAACAAAACCGCAATTCTGCCATTGTTTGTATTCTATTTTATTTTTTACGGTGTTCACCGTGCGGGTTAAATGTAATCGTTTTATAGTTGGGGTCGTTACTGTAGTGGTGATACCAAATATGTGTAACTTTAGCATTTTGTCAAGGGAAAAAGTAGGTTTTTAAAAAATTTTATTTGGGATTTTTATTTATTATAAACTTTATTAAACTTTAATGTTGTTTTTTTTTTTTTTTTTTTTTAGGGGGACTTTACTCTGAGATCATTTAATTGATTTTGTAATACACTACAATACTTCTGTATTGCAGTGTATTATTGCCTGTCCGTGTAAAACTGACAGGCATCTGTTAGGCCAGGCCTCTGGTGTTCACTAAAGGCCTTTGTTAGGCCCCCGGCTGGCAGAAAAATATTGGCACCCCGTGATCACATCGTGGGTGTGCCGATGGTCTGAGAGGGATCCCCCTCTCTCTAAAACAACTGTAAATAGGCTACTGCACCAGAATAAAACCTTTTAGTGACTGCTGTAAAAACAACTATGGGCAATCACTAACAGGTTAAGTACAGTGGTCCAGCAGACATCTTTTATACACACAGGGTGGTACACATAAAGCTGTATGAGCCGGTCACCAGCCAGTATCTGTGTATGACAGATATACAGTGCATTCGGAAAGTCTTCAGACCCTTTCACTTTTTTCACATTTTATGTTGAAGCCTTGTGTTAAAATAAAAAAAAATGTTCTGCACTCAATACCCATAATGACATGGTGAAAGCAGAATTTTAGACATTTTGGCAAATTTATTAAAAATGAGAAACTCAAATTTCGCATGGACATAAGTATTTAGACCCTTTGCTATGACACTTGGAATTTGCCTCTGGAGGCCTCCCATTTCCCTAGGTCATCTTTGAAATGTTTCTACACCCTGATTGTTACTCCTCCTTTGGTAAATTCATTTGATTGGACATGTTTTGGAAAGACACATCCCTGTCTATATAAGTTCTCACAGCTGACAATGTATATCAGAGAAAAAACCAAGCCATGAGGGGGAAAGAACTGCCTGTATAGCTCAGACGGGATTGTGTGGAGGCACAGATTTGGAGAAGGGTACAGAAAAGTTTCTGCTGCACTGAAAACTCCCAAGAGCACAGTGGCCTCCATAATTCTTAAATGGAAGAAGTTTGGAATAACCAGGACTCTTCCTAGAGCTGGTCTCCCCACCACTAACTAATTGGGGGGGAAAGGGCCTTGGTAAGGGAGGTGACCAATAACCCAATGGTCACTCTGGCTAAGTTCCAAAGATACTGTGTGCAGATGGGAGAAACTTCCAGAAGGTCACTGCAGCACCACTTATCTGGGCTTTATGGCAGAGTGGCCAGAAAGAAGTCTCTCTAAAAGACTCCTGAAAACCCACTCATGAAAAACGATTGGAGTTTGCAAAATAGCACCTAAAGGACTCTCAGACTGTGAGAGACAAAATTCTTTGGTCTGATTAAACCGAGATTGAACTTTTTTACCTCAATTCTGGTGGAAAACAGGCACTGCTCATCACCTGCCAATACTATCCCTACAGTGAAGCATGGTGGTTGTAGCATCATGCTGTGGGGGTGTTTTTCAGCGGCTGGGACATGGAGACTAGTCAGGGTTGAGGGAAAGATGAATGGAGCAAAGTCCAAAGATATTCTTAATGAAAACCTGATCCAGATTTCTCTGGACCTCAGACTGTGCTGAGGGATCACCTTCAAACAAGACAGTGACCCTAAGCACATAGCCAAAACAACACAGGAGTGGCTTAGGGACAACTCTGTGAATGTCCTTGAGTGGACCAGCCAGAGCTCTGACTTGAACCCAATCGAACATCTCTGGAGAGGCCTGAAAATGGCTGTCCACCGACGGTCCTCATCCAACCTGACAGAGCTTGAGAGGATCTGCAGAGAAGAATGGCAGAAAATCCCCAAATCCAGGTGTGCAAAACTTGTGGTATCATACCAAAGAAGACTGGAGGCTGTTATCGCTGCCAAAGGTGCTACAACTAAGTGCTGAGTAAAGGGTCTGAATACTTATGTCAATGCAATATTTTAGTTTTTCCTTTTCAATAAATTAGCAAAGATTACTAACATTCTCTTTTTTTCTTCTTGTCATTGTGGGGTATTGAGTGCAGAATGATGGGGAAAAACGAGATTTTTTTTTTACATTTTAGCACAAGGCCTCAACATAATAAAATGTGAAAAAATTAAAAGGGTCTGAAGACTATCTGAATGCATTATACAGTGCATCATGGTTTCCAGGAGTGTGGGGGATATTCCTGAATGGGGGGCAGGTTCTGATGACTAATGTAAAAAGGGACCAGGGAAAGGAGTCAGAATATGCAATGTTATAGACCTGTCTAAAAATGTGTTTTCAAGGCATGCTTAAAACTGTGAATATTGGGAACGTATTGGATTGTCTGGGGTAACGCATTCAAGAGGACCGATGCAGCACGAGAAAAATCTTGGAGACGCGAGTGGGAGGTTTGGATAATGGGGGAAGTTAATCTAAGGTAGTTGGCAGAACGTAGCTCATGGGTAGAATGGTAGACAGAGATGAGGGAGTAGATGTAAGAAGGGGCAGCACGGTGGAGAGCTTTAAAAAAACGCAGTGAATATCGCGAGTGGCTTAAACATTTGAAAAAAAGGACCTGTTTTCCCTTGAAAACCGCTCCGTATTTTCAGACGTTTTTGAGTTTGCGTGTGAACATACCCTTTTCAAGGGAAACTCGCTCCTGATTTCCAGAAGGTTTTTAAGCCACTCACGATTTTCGCTGCGTTTTTTTCTCTGCATTTTTTACGGCCGTTTTTGGAGCAGTTTTCAATAGTCTATGAAAAACGTCCCAAGAAGTGACCTGTACTTCTTTTTCGCAGCCGTTTTGTTTACGCGGCAGTTTTGACAAAAACGGTCCATCGGAACAGAATGCAGTTTTTTCCCATTGAAATCAATGGGCAAATGTTTGGAGGCGTTCTGCTTCTGATTTTTCGGTCGTTTTTCGGGCATTTACGGCCCGAAAAACGGTCGAAAATAGGCCGTGTGAACATAGACTCTTCACATCTGCGTTGGGGTCCTATTCTACGTTCCGGGGTTTCCGTTTCCATCACCATTGATTTCAATGGTGACGGAACTGGTGTTTGTCTCTGTTGTGCACAGGATCTGTCGTTTTGCCGGAAGCAATATTGTAGTCGACTATGGGACCCCAACACAGATGTGAACAGAGCCTTACTGTGAAAAAGAATTACTTTCTGTGACGCACAATCACACACACATATACATATCTACCTACAATGCAAATATATATGTGTCTGTGTGTGTGTGTGTGTGTGTGTGTATATATATATATATATATATATATATATATATATATATATGGATATATCCTATGGATTTTCACTGAATCATGCTATAGGATATTTTTTTCTTTCAGATCTGCCCTCTCACTTTTGATGGTATTCCTAACTTTGTATTATCATCCTACTAATATTAATGTTCGAATTTTATTATTTTTTCTTTGAGTCCAGGGAGACCGTAGCTCGAACCCTGAGCCTCAATGGACAGTTTCCCCCTTTTTCATTTAACTTCTCCTCCAGTACCATCTCAATGATACAAATAGCTTCTCGAGGAAATAGCCCCGGGATATGTATTACATGTCTCACTCATTAACTAAGTGCTTGACCACACGTATGTATTAAAATCCTACACTTAGATTCCTATCTTCTTTTATTATGGATATTCTCTTCTCAGAGACTGGGTCTCTGGGCATGTGCAATACACTTAGCTCCTTAGATGACTAAGTATCCTAGCTATTTCACAAATAGACGTTGGATACTATTCTCCCTTAGATCTAACCTCTACTCAGTCCCGGAGAAGAAAATGTATAACAAGTGCAAAGTCCCAGCGCATGCGCAATATCCTTATCTTGAAAATTTCTCCGGCGTCTTTATACTTAGACGTTCGCTCGTCTTTTTCTTGTGTGCATGCGCCATCTCTAACTAAGGACCTCCTCGCTGGTATCATCTCTGATTGGTCAATTTACATGTCCATTACGTTAGTAAGGGGCTCGACCGCCACTTACAATTACGATTGTCTAACCATACGGACACACCATTGTGTTCGTCATTGCAAGTTTATAAAATAAGGGGATGTTTGCAGCGCGCCATCATTAGGCCTTATTTACACAAGCGTGGCACATCTCGGACGTGAAAAACTGCAGTTTTTCACGTCCGAGATGCATCCGTGCTCTGCGCTGCGGGACGCGATGTCTCACATCCCTCATAGATGAGGGTCTATGGAAAAATGTGTGACGCGTGAAAAAATAGGACATGTCCTATTTTCTCATGGACCCTTCACACAGTACGTTGAAACAACGGCTGTGTGAACAGCCACATTGAATTACAAAGGTCCATGGGATGGCCGTTGTTTCAACGGCCGTCACACGGACGTTTAACACGCTCGTGTAAATAAGGCCATAGCCCGGAAACTCCTGAAGACGCTACTATGTAGCGAAACATGTCGGGGCAGGGGTTTACTATTTTTAATACAATGCTCAGCTGCTAGATACTATTGCCTCTATTAGTTAGGGGAGATTCAGCGTTCTGCAGCTGCTGACTCCAATTGTATATACTGGTTTAGATATAGATTTAGATTTGCTTACCTATAGAATTAATAAAGTTAGGGCTACTTTTGCCTTTGGGGATTTACATATTAGCAATTGTTTATTTGCCCACCAACTACTAGGGTCTTTTGTGTTGTTTTGGTAGTTTTACTTCAAAAAGGGCACACGCTTTTTCTGGACAGTTATTACAGCAGCATCCCTCTGTTCAGACACAGGAGGCAAACACCGGAGCATGTGGCACTGTTCGCAGAGAAAGAAAGGGCCTTCCACGATCTCTGATAAGCCATAGACTGAACGAGGGAGAGTCTTCTGGTCTCCGGTGGGGCAATTTGTTGGCCATACGTTAGAGGGACAAAAATAAGATGTGTATATGTTGACTACAGTACACACATGAAATTGAAAAAAAATGTTTTGCTTATTTTTCCCACCATCTTCCAACAAAAAATGAAAAACCCAAAAAGCGCTTACTTTCCAATATATACCTTATTGAATACAGTGGAACGTCTATTTTCAGAATTAGCAGAGTTTTTGGACTGATTCTGATGTTTTAGCACCACTGGTGAATTAAAAAGACACTGTGGGAGCATAAAATAAGCCATGCAAAAAATGCACTTAAAGAGAAATGTACATGCTGAATATCAGACCATATTGCATCTTATTATTTAATAAAAACTATGTAAATATGGTGTCCCTGTAATCAAGAGAAATAGACAAGCATAATTGAATATATGTATGTACATTAGTGTATATATAAAAAAAATATGTTTTAGACAAAAGAAGCAAAATTAATTTTTTTCCCATATTAGACCGTTTTTCTGCTTCTAATAAAAAATTATTTCATTTATTTAACAAATAAGATTACTTATTTCATGCCTTATATGTCCTGAGAAAAAACATTGTAAAAATAATTGAGAGATGCAAAGCCGTTAAAGAAATATTGGCGTGCAAAACAATGCATACCCAAAGTGTAAAATTTGCCCTGAGCATTGAGGCATCAATGACCCTTGGTCCTGAAAGGGTTAAAGTAGGAAAAACAGCTATGGAGTACAAACTGCTGCTCTAACAATTGAACTCCTGTGAACGCTGTGAGTATAATTTATAAGCACAATTCCGTCTTAGTGCTCATTCACACGAGCATGAATCTCATTTGTGTGCTGTGCTTTGTAACAACGCACAGCACATGGGACCATTGATTTCAATGGGGCTATTTACACATGCGTGAGTTTTCACGCAGCGAGTGTCCGTTGCGTGAAACTCACTGCATGTCCTATATTGGTGTGTTTTCACTCACCTAGCCGCCCATTGAAGTCAATGGGTGCGTGAAAACCATGGACTGCACACGGATGCACATTGAGAAAAAAAAAGTGCTGGCGAGTGTGTGAAAAACACATGCCACTCGCAAAGGATACTGATGCAAAATGCAACACACACACTGACAGATTATTTTTTTTACGCGCGTAAATCTGTCACGCTCGTGTGAATGTAGCCCTATTGTTTGGGTGGAGGAGCTTTCTGTGTCAAGGCACATAAGTGAACGAAATGCTCTGTCCGAAAACAAAACCGTAATGTGTTACAAAACAGTAGACAAAAAGCCAGTGGCGGATTAAGTAGACCATAGGCCCTGGACTGTTACCCATAGTTGGGCCCCCCTTCACCACCACCGCCCTGTAACTATTGTTAACACTTCCTTTTTGTCCAGACATTAACAAATGGGTGTTACTACTCCCCTTGTCAAA
This sequence comes from Rhinoderma darwinii, assembly GCF_050947455.1. NCBI lineage: Eukaryota > Metazoa > Chordata > Amphibia > Anura > Rhinodermatidae > Rhinoderma > Rhinoderma darwinii. The sequence continues at coordinate 124,885 of NW_027461832.1, forward strand.
AGGCTGTGTCCCCACATACTGACAGTCTCCAACCATCGCTGACAGTATCGCACCGTGTAGGGACACATTCTCCTGACAAGGGGAATAGTAACACTTATTTGTCTATCAGTCCTGGACTGCACAAAGACTTTGTGAAATACAAGGATTTCCTATAATAAACATGTCAGTAGAGATGACAGATTGTCTATAAATCTAGTGACTCACAGGTGACGACGTAGTTTTTTTCCTCTTCTCCATCCAGTCCAGACTTCATGACGACTTTTACCGGCCATGACCCATTTCTGCAGAATTTGCCACTCTGATGTCTTTGGCTCCTCACTTTTCCAACATTTCCACACCTATAAACAAAGATAATATTATCATGGTGCCACACCCTGTGCCCCTAAATATAATAGCACCAAACACTGCGCCCCTGAATAAAATAGTACAAACACTGTGCCCCTAAATATTATAGCACCATAGACTGCGCCCCTGAATATAATTGTGTCAAACACTGTAGATAGCACCACACACAGCCCCCTGTAAATAGCGCTACACAGTCCTCCCCCCTCTGTAAATAGCGTCACATAGCCCCATGGCCGCCATCAGGGGGGTATTAGGGGTAGTGGTGTGAGGGGCCCGGCCAAACCTAATTGAAAGGGGGGCCCGGCAACTGCCTCGACATTCTTTTGGTAGGAAAAAACGGGCCCCTGCAATGGGGCCCGTTTTTTTCACCAAAAGAATGTCGTGAGCTGCTGCTGCTGCTGCGGGCCCCCTCCCCTCGTCATGGGGGGCCATCAAACCGTCCGCCCGCGCGCGCGCACCCGATCGCGCGCACAATGAAACTCCCGCGCGTGCGCACTCGCGAGCGCGCATCCACGAACGCCCGCACTGGAGACCGCCCGCGCGCGCACCCGCGACCGACCGCGCGCGCACCCGCGACCGGCCGCCCGCGCACCCGCGAACGAAGCGCGCGCAGCCGCGGACCCACATGGACAAAACTTACCTGGAGCCTGGCTGGAGGTGAAGGACTGGACGTCTGGACTGAAGACCTCCCCTGGAAGACATCGCCGGAAGAGGACTGGAGTGGGAGCAGCTCTTCTGACAGTGAGTAAATTATCTCAAAGTGTTGTTTATGTATGGCCCTGTTCACACAGTATTTTGCAGGCAAAAAAAAATCTGCCTCAAAATTCCTTAAAGAATTTTGAGGCAGATTTTGACCTGCCCACACTATCTTGCCGCGTTTTTTTGCTGCGTTTTTTGCCCGCGGCGATTGAGGACAGCAGACAAAAAACGCAGCGAAAAATGCATTTTCTGCCTCCCATTGATTTAGATGGGAGGTCAGAGGCGGAACCGCGGCAAGAAAGGACGTGCTGCTTTTTCTTTTTTCCGCGACTGGCTCCCATTCATTTCAGATTAAATCAATGGGAGGCGGTTTTGGAAGTTGTTTGGTGCTGATTCTGACGCAGTGTCCGAGTCAATATCAAGGCCCAAAAACTCTGTGAACTGGGCCTTATTGTTAGGGCTTATTCAGACGAACGTGTAATACGTCCGTGCAACGCGCGTGATTTTCACGCGCCTCGCACGGACCTTTGTTACTCTATGGGGCCGTGCAGACTGTCAGTGATTTTCACGCAGCGTGTGTCCGTGTGTCCGCTGCGTAAAACTCACGACATGTCCTATATTGGTGCATTGTTCGCGCATCACGCACCCATTGAAGTCAAAGGGTGCGTGAAAATCACGCCCAGCACTTCCGCAGCCATATAAACTATGAATGAAATTAGAAAAGCACCACGTGCTACAAACATACAAACAGAGTGTCATAATGATGGCGGCTGCGCGAAAATCACGCAGCCACGCATCATACGCTGCTGCCACACGGAGCTGTTATGGAACTTTTGCATGCGCAAAACGCCACGTTTTTTGCGCGTGCAAAAAGCACACGCTCGTGTAAATCCGGCCTTAGGGTAGGAACACACTAGGCATGAACGCTGCAGATTTTATGCAACACATTTTATTGTGGAAAATCCGCAGCGTATTACAGTCGCAGCCGAGTGGATGAGATTTTAACAAATCTCATCCACACGCTGCAAAAAAAATGGACCTGCAGTGTGGCTTTTTAAGTCGCATGTCAATTTATTCTGTGGAATCGCTGCTCCTCTGTTGCGGAAATGCTGCGGTTCTGCCGCAAAAATCACACAAGAGAAGAAAAAAAAGGTACTTTTTTAAATTGATAAAGTTTAGACTTGCCCCGGCCGTAGTCCTGGTGATGCGATCCTCTATTCTTAGCGCAGCCCGGCCTCCTGTCATGACGTTTCATCCCATGTGACTGATGCAGCGGTCACATGGTCTACAGCGTCATCCCAGGAGGCGGGGCTACGTTCAGAAGAGAGAGATGCGTCACCAGGACTACGGCCGGGGCAAGTCTAAACTTTTTTTTCCCTGCAGGATTCCCGCAGCGGACAAGCCTCACGAAACCTGCGCCGCTATTTGGTGCGGTTTTGCTGGCAGAATTCCCTGCGGCTCCCGGGATAAGCTGTGGAGTTTTACTCAGCATATCCGCCTAGTGTGTCCCTTATGATGTCGCTCCTGGAGCTGCTGCCGGTCTCTAAATAGGCAATTGGTCCAGTAGAATTTGGAATTATTTTTTTTTGTGAACCAGCTTAAAAAAATACAAAACTTTTGTGTTAGGGCCTGTTCACATCACTGTTCGCTTCCGCTCCGGGGTTCCGTCTGAGGTTTCTGTCGGGTGAACCCCGCAACGGAAAGTGAAAGTGACAGCACAGCTTCCGTTTCAGTCACCATTGATCTCAATGGTGACGGAAACATCGCTAATGGTTTCCGTTCGTCACCATTCCGGCTGGTTTTCGGACGGAATTAATAGCGCAGTCGACTGCGCTAATGGTGATGGAAACGGAAGCTGTGCTATCACTTTCACTTTCCGTTGCGGGGTTCACCCGACAGAAACCTCAGACGGAACCCCGGAGCGGAAGTGAACAGTGATGTGAACAGGCCCTAACACAAAAGTTTTGTATTTTTTTAAGCTGGTTCACAAAAAAAATAATTCCAAATTCTACTGGACCAACTGCCTATTTAGAGACCGGCAGCAGCTCCAGGAGCGACATCATAAGGGACACACTAGGCGGATATGCTGAGTAAAACTACACAGCTTATCCCGGGAGCCACAGGGAATTCCGCCAGCAAAACCGCACCAAATAGTGGCTCAGGTTTGGTGAGGCGTGTCCGCTGCAGGAATCCTGCAGGGAAAAAAAAGTTTAGACTTACCCCGGCCGTAGTTTAAGTGACGCATCTCTCTCTTCTGAACGTAGCCCCGCCTCCTGGGATGACGCTGTAGACCATGTGACCGCTGCAGCAGTCACATGGGATGAAACGTCATGACAGGAGGCGGGGCTACGCTAAGAATAGAGGATCGCGACACCAGGACTACGGCCGGGGCAAGTCTAAACTTTTTTATAAATTTAAAAAAGTGCCTTTTTTTTTTTTTTCTCATTTGTGATTTTTGCGGCAGAACCGCAGCATTTCTGCAACAGAGGAGCAGCGATCCCACAGAATACATTGACACGCTGCGACTTAAAAAGCCAAAGCCACACGGCAGGTCCATTATTTTTGCAGCGTGTGGATGAGATTTGTTCAAACCTCACCCACTCTGCTGCGACTGTAATACGCTGCGGATTTTACACAATAAAATGTGTTGCATAAAATCCGCAGCGTTCATGCCTAGTGTGTTCCTACCCTAAGGCCGGATTTACACAAGCGTGTGCTTTTTGCGCGCGCAAAAACGTGGCGTTTTGCGCTTGCAAAAGGTCCATAACAGCTCCGTGTGTCAGCAGCGTATGATGCGCAGTTGCGTGATTTTCGCGCAGCCGCCATCATTATGACACTCTGTTTGTATGTTTGTAGCACGTGGTGCATTTCTGTTTTCATTCATAGTTTATACGGCTGCGGAAGTGCTGGGCGTGATTTTCACGCACCCATTGACTTCAATGGGTGCGTGATGCGCGAACAATGCAAAAATATCGGACATGTCGTGAGTTTTACGCAGCGGACTCGCGCTGCGTGAAAATCACTGACAGTCTGCACGGGCCCATAGAGTAACATAGGTCCGTGCGAGGCGCGTGAAAATCACACACGTTTCACGGACGTATTACACGTTCGTCTGAATAAGCCCTAACAATAAGGCCCAGTTCACAGAGTTTTTGGGCCTTGATATTGACTCGGACACTGCGTCAGAATCAGCACCAAAAAACTTCCAAAACCGCCTCCCATTGATTTAATCTGAAATGAATGGGAGCCAGTCGCGGAAAAAAGAAAAAGCAGCACGTCCTTTCTTGCCGCGGTTCTGCCTCTGACCTCCCATCTAAATCAATGGGAGGCAGAAAATGCATTTTTCGCTGCGTTTTCTGTCTGCTGTCCTCAATCGCCGTGGGCAAGAAACGCGGCAAGATAGTGTGGGCAGGTCAAAATCTGCCTCAAAATTCGGTGCGCGGTTCCTGGCGGTCGCCGGTGCGCATGCGCGGGAGTTTGCGGGTGCGCGTGATCGGTCGCACAGGCGGCGGTGTTTGACGGCCCCCATGCTACCCAGGGCCGCCATCAGGGGGGTATTAGGGGTACTGATGTGAGAGGCCCGGCCAAACCTAATTGAAAGGGGGGCCCGCAGCTCATGACATTCTTTTGGTGAAAAAAACGGGCCCCATTGCAGGGGCCTGTTTTTTTTCTACCAAAGGCAAGTCGCGGCAGTTTGCCGGGCCCCCCTTTCAATTAGGTTTGGCCGGGCCTCTCACATCAGTACCCATAATACCCCCCCTGATGGCGGCCCTGGGTACCATGATATAGTACTGGACGGAGTACCGTTAACAGGCGGTGCCACGGTAGGGGGGCCCAGAAAATGTAGCTGTAGGGGGCCCTGAAATTCCTGATGGCGGCCCTGCATAGCCCTACCCCTCTTGTATATAGTGCTACACAGCAATCCCCCTTAGATATAGTGATACACAGCGCTCCCTTCTATATAGTGCTATACAACAATCCCCCCTTGTATATTGTGCTACACAGCGTCTCACCCCTTGGACCTGCAGCTCTTGTAATTGCTCAGTATAATGTCCCCCATAGCTGCCCCCACAGTATATTGCCACCCATAGCTGCCCCCACAGTATATTGCCACCCATAGCTGCCCCCACAGTATAATGCCCTTCATAGCTGCAACACAGTATAATGCCTCCATAGCTGCAACACAGTATAATGCCCCATAGCTGACACAGTATAATGCCCCATAGCTGCAACACAGTATAATGCCTCATAGCTGACACAGTATAATGCCTCCATAGCTGTGACACCGTATATTGCCTCCATAGCTGCGGCACAGTATAAGGGTATGTTCACACGAGGGCGTCCGTAACGGCTGAAATTACGGGGATGTTTCAGCCTGAAAACATCCCCGTAATTTCAGCCGTACCGGCATGTGCAGGCGCTTGAACGCCGCGTCAATTACGGGCGTAATTAGCGCTGCTATTTATTGGAGTCAATGAATAACGGCTCTAATTACGGCCAAAGAAGTGACAGGTCACTTCTTTGACGCGGGCGTCTATTTACGCGCCGTCTTTTGACAGCGGCGCGTAAATATACGCCTCGTGTGAACAGACAAACGTCTGCCCATTGCTTTCAATGGGCAGATGTTTGTCAGCGCTATTGAGGCGCTATTTTCGGGCGTAATTCGGGGCAAAAACACCCGATTTACGTCTGTAAATAGGCCGTGTGAACATACCCTAATGCCTCCATAGCTGTGACACAGTATAATGCCTCCATAGCTGCCACACAGTATAATGCCTCCATACCTGACACAGTATAATGCCCCATAGATGTGACACAGTATAATGCCCCATAGATGTGACACAGTATAATGCCCCATAGATGTGACACAGTATAATGCCCCCATAGATGTGACACAGTATAATGCCCCCATAGATGTGACACAGTATAATGCCCCCATAGATGTGACACAGTATAATGCCCCATAGATGTGACACAGTATAATGCCCCATAGATGTGACGCAGTATAATGCCCCATAGATGTGACACAGTATAATGCCCCCATAGATGTGACACAGTATAATGCCCCCATAGATGTGACACAGTATAATGCCCCCATAGATGTGACACAGTATAATGCCCCCATAGATGTGACACAGTATAATGCCCCCATAGATGTGACACAGTATAATGCCCCATAGATGTGACACAGTATAATGCCCCATAGATGTGACACAGTATAATGCCCCATAGATGTGACACAGTATAATGCCCCCATAGATGTGACACAGTATAATGCCCCCATAGATGTGACACAGTATAATGCCCCCATAGATGTGACACAGTATAATGCCCCCATAGATGTGACACAGTATAATGCCCCATAGATGTGACACAGTATAATGCCCCCATAGATGTGACACAGTATAATGCCCCCATAGATGTGACACAGTATAATGCCCCCATAGATGTGACACAGTATAATGCCCCCATAGATGTGACACAGTATAATGCCCCATAGCTGTGACACAGTATAATGCCCCATAGAGGTGACAGTATAATGCCCCATAGCTGACACAGTATAATGCCCCATAGAGGTGACACAGTATAATGCCCCATAGAGGTGACACAGTATAATGCCCCATAGAGGTGACACAGTATAATGCCCCATAGCTGATACAGTATAATGCCCCATAGCTGACACAGTATAATGCCCCATAGAGGTGACACAGTATAATGCCCCATAGAGGTGACACAGTATAATGCCCCATAGCTGATGTGACACAGTATAATGCCCCATAGCTGTGACACAGTATAATGCCCCATAGAGGTGACAGTATAATGCCCCATAGCTGACACAGTATAATGCCCCATAGCTGACACAGTATAATGCCCCATAGAGGTGACACAGTATAATGCCCCATAGAGGTGACACAGTATAATGCCTCATAGAGGTGACACAGTATAATGCCCCATAGAGGTGACACAGTATAATGCCCCATAGAGGTGACACAGTATAATGCCCCATAGAGGTGACACAGTATAATGCCCCATAGCTGATACAGTATAATGCCCCATAGAGGTGACACAGTATAATGCCCCATAGAGGTGACACAGTATAATGCCCCATAGAGGTGACACAGTATAATGCCCCATAGAGGTGACACAGTATAATGCCCCATAGCTGATACAGTATAATGCCCCATAGCTGACACAGTATAATGCCCCATAGCTGACACAGTATAATGCCCCATAGAGGTGACACAGTATAATGCCCCATAGCTGACACAGTATAATGTCCCATATGTACGTACCTAATAAAAAAGAAAACATCATTACTTACCTATCCCGATTCCCACGACGGTGGGGGATGCTTCTCCTCCTCTGCACTGTGCTGTGAGTGACTCCGTGCAGACAGGCGCGATGACGTCACTACATCGCGCCTGCCTGCACCGAGCCGCTCACGGCAGAGTGAGTGCTGGAGCCAGGCTCCAGCATTCAACCCAACTGAATCTGCGTCCTGCGGACGCAGATTCAGTTGGAAGCGGTCAGCGCGGCAGCGCTGCATAGTTTTTTACGTTTGTGTGCGGTTCGGGCCGCGATGGGCCCCCTGGCAGCCTCGGGCCCCGATGGGCCCCCTGGCAGCCTCGGGCCCCGGGCGACCGCCCGAACCGCCCATATTATAATCCGCCATTGCAAAAAGCACACTACATTACATTACATGCTGTGAACATAAAGACAAAAATTGTTGCTGTTTGTTTTACAGCAACAAAATATATAGAACAGTAATCTCCAAATTATTGATCCCCAACTGGTTTGAAACTACAACTCCCAGCATGCCCTGATAGCTACGGACGTTAAATAACTACAAATCACTGATTTTGTTTTAATCTTTCTCTCTCTCTCTTTATCAGTAATGATAAAAAGTATTCTATTATTGCACTACATTTTTATTTTTCAGTATAGGTTACCAGCTGCTCCTGCTATGAGTAATGTGTTGGACTAGATGCCCTACTGAAGCTGACAATACCAGAGCTATTTTTAAATCAATGTATCAACTTCAAATGAAAAGTTCTTTTTAGTTTTTTGTTTTTATGCGGCTCATTATCTCTGCTTGTAGGAATAGCTGCAGAACAATTTTTTTACGAATGCCATTTAGTTTGCATAGTTGACAAAAGCACAGATGATGAAAGTTATATGGATAATTAAAGGGGGAAAAATGCACGATAAACACGGAATCTACCTTTCATGTATATACCCCTCCTCCCAATACTAGAATTGAGTTGTACTTGGCAGCCTTGAGATGACCTATGTTTCTGCCCTGTCATTCAAACCTCACAGTTTCTAGTTAGGGCCCCATCACACGAGCGTGAATCCCATCCGTGTGCTGTACATAGAAATCACGCATCGCCAGGGCCGGTGTCAGCGCTCGGCCGCCGGGTGCTGTCGCTGCTGTCATCACGGCATCACTGTCCATATATGGACAGTGATGTCAGGAGGAGAGAAAGAGTCCCAGGCAGAGTGCTAGTGACTCTGCTCCGGGACTCCGTCTCTGCAGAAGCCCCTGGCATCACTGTCTGTAAGGGGGTCGAACACTGTACTTCCCCTTACGTAAAAGAACTGAGTTTGTCTTTGTTTTGCCGTGTATGTATTAAGTGTGTATCAGCTTTAATAATTTACTTTGGCCACTAGATGGCTCCATCCTGGCAGGAAGAGATAGAAAGCAGGAAGGAGGAAGTGACGTGCAGTGTAAGTGGAGAAAGACTGAGAGGGGCTGCTCAGAGTGTGTGAGCGAGGAGGCCCAAACACTGACACCTTGGAGTAAGCGGGTGAGCTGCAATATACACACGTGGCAAGGGCTCGAGTGAGGGACCTGAAAACCCTGAGTACTGAGCGGTGCTGTACAACTAGGTCCGTGTAATGACATGGGGATTCAAGCCAGTTTATGGAACACATGGAGCAGTGAGCAGTAAAGACTTGTCCTCCCCTTTGATAGGCAAAGACTGGTCTGAGGACACGAGTAAAGTAAGTGACCACAATAGATGGCCGCTCTGATCACAGATAAGGGTGTGTGTGCAGTGTCTAGATATGCCAGGTGGGCCGGGAGCCACCAAGGACTGAATACCCAGATTGCTAAGCAGGGCATAAGCCACGGAGTACTGCTCGAACTGTATGCCAGACGGGGCGGGAGCCGTCAAGGGCTGTAATCAGCCGGATTGCCAAGCGGGGCGGGAGCCGCTGAATAGGCCTAAGTGCTGGATTGCCAAGCGGGGCTGGAGCCGCTGAATAGGCCTAAGTGCTGGATTGCCAAGCGGGGCGGGAGCCGCTGAATAGGCCTAAGTGCTGGATTGCCAAGCGGGGCTGGAGCCGCTGAATAGGCCTAAGTGCTGGATTGCCAAGCGGGGCGGGAGCCGCTGAATAGGCCTAAGTGCTGGATTGCCAAGCGGGGCGGGAGCCGCTGAATAGGCCTCAGTGCTGGATTGCCAAGCGGGGCGGGAGCCGCTGAATAGGCCTAAGTGCTGCATTGCCAAGCGGGGCGGGAGCCGCTGAATTGATATAAATGCTGGATTGCCATGCAGGGCACAAGCCGTCAAGGGCTGGTAATGACCAGGTTGTCAGCCAATGGATATAGTTGCATTTATTAAGAGACTGTGGTATTGCATTTGTAACGTTCAAGAATTCTGCCTCTCCAAGAGAGTTTATCTCCAGTAAAGTGTGAACATTGAATCAACTGTGTCTGCTACATTATTGTACCTGTATAAAGGGGGCCTGCAATTTCTCCTGGTGTGGACTATTTAGTTGCAAACCAGACTTGATAAATTAGCCACTGTGGCCCCCCATGCACCCTCTAACACTTGGCGTAGTCGGCAGGATGAGTCTCTATGGGTCAACCCCTGCATCTGCATCATCCATGAGTTTACCCACAGTCCCTATGACCGTGTTCCTGAAATTTGTCGAAAATGTTGTGGGCTGGCTAGAAGAACTTGCAGCAGAGATTGCCCAGCTAAAAGAGGCAAGTACAAGAAGTGGAGGTTGCGTCCATGACCCCAGAGAGGAAATAGTCAGCCCTCGTAGTGGCTGGAGGAGTGGTCAGCTTGGACATTTGGACAAAAGGTGTCAATCTCTAAAAGGCCACAGAAAACATGTTGCTCCAATTGAACAAAAAGACCTTGCTGTGGGGCTAGCAGCACAGACTTTTTCTCAAGGCTCCGTGACCGTTACAGGAGCACCTGCCAGGCACTGCTTGAGGGGACAAACTGGTCGGCAGGCAAGCTCAAAGGACGGTCAGCCATTGGGAGAAGTGCAAGCTGTCCGTGTGCAAGGGGCAGTAAAGTGGTTCAATGCTCACAGGGGATATGGATTCATAAGCCGGAGCATCACTGATAAAGATGTATTTGTCCACCGAACGGCTCTGAAGCAAAGCGGTATGACCAAGTGCCCTGGCAGTCTCGTAGAGGGAGAGACGGTAGAGTTTGTGCTAGTCGAAGGAGAAAAGGGTGATTTTGCTATTCATGTTACTGTTCCAGGAAGGGCCCCAGTTAAAGTGAACTAGTTTGACTCTCACCAGAAACGTACACGTCTGTATTCCTATAAGCCAAAGAAAGTGGCTACTGCAGAGAGGTTGAGGGCCAAAAGTTATGCAGTATTCGGCAAGTCCAGTCAACAGATGACTCACTCAGAACTTCCTTTACAAGTACAGTCAGAAACCGACAAGCCCAGTCTGGTGGGGGTCAGCAGAAGACCTTCCCATCAGGTACCAACATCAGCACTGAAAGATGGTTCTCTGTGTGGCAAGGCAGAGCAGTGCCATCAACTCAAGGGCTCTGGTCTTGGCTTCTGTGTCCGGCCCAGAGAGGGGCATGACCGGCCTTTAGCAATTGCTTCTCAGTTGGTGGAGCCCATAAAGGAAGCTGAAGTGGAGTCAAGTCCACAGAGATGGGAGATGGTTGTCCCAGCATCCGTGGCAGAAGGACTGAATGCCTGGTGGACAAGAACTGTGTGTGCAGGGGACTGCACTCGTTAAACCCGGGGAATATGTAAGGGGGTCGAACACTGTACTTCCCCTTACGTAAAAGAACTGAGTTTATGCTTTTTATTAAGTCTGTTCCATTGTCTATTTGTTTTGCCGTGTATGTATTAAGTGTGTATCAGCTGTAATAATTTACTTTGGCCACTAGATGGCTTCATCCTGGCAGGAAGAGATAGAAAGCAGGAAGGAGGAAGTGACGTGCAGTGCAGTGTCAGTGGAGAAAGACTGAGAGGGGCTGCTCAGAGTGTGTGAGCGATGAGGCCCAAACACTGACACCTTGGAGTAAGCGGGTGAGCTGCAATATACACACGTGGCAAGGGCTCGAGTGAGGGACCTGAAAACCCTGAGTACTGAGCGGTGCTGTACAACTAGGTCCGTGTAATGACATGGGCATTCAAGCCAGTTTATGGAACACATGGAGCAGTGAGCAGTAAAGACTTGTCCTCCCCTTTGATAGGCAAAGCCTGGTCTGAGGACACGAGTAAAGTAAGTGACCACAATAGATGGCCGCCCGGATCACAGATAAGGGTGTGTGTGCAGTGTCTAGATATGCCAGGTGGGCCGGGAGCCACCAAGGACTGTGACTACTCAGATTGCTAAGCAGGGCATAAGCCACGGAGTACTGCTCGAACTATATGCCAGACGGGGCGGGAGCCGTCAAGGGCTGTAATCAGCCGGATTGCCAAGCTGGGCGGGAGCCGCTGAATAGGCCTAAGTGCTGGATTGCCAAGCGGGGCGGGAGCCGCTGAATAGGCCTCAGTGCTGGATTGCCAAGAGGGGCGGGAGCCGCTGAATAGGCCTAAGTGCTGGATTGCCAAGCGGGGCGGGAGCCGCTGAATTGATATAAATGCTGGATTGCCATGCGGGGCACAAGCCGTCAAGGGCTGGTAATGACCAGGTTGTCAGCCAAGGATATAGTTGCATTTATTAAGAGACTGTGTTATTGCATTTGTAACGTTCAAGAATTCTGCCTCTCCAAGAGAGTTTATCTCCAGTAAAGTGTGAACATTGAATCAACTGTGTCTGCTACATTATTGTACCTGTATAAAGGGGGCCTGCAATTTCTCCTGGTGTGGACTATTTAGTTGCAAACCAGACTTGATAAATTAGCCACTGTGGCCCCCCATGCACCCTCTAACATGTCCATATAGGAACAGTGATGTCAGAGGGAGAGAAGGAGGCCCAGGCAGAGCACTACAAGCGGCTCTGCTCCAGGACTCCGTAAGTGGGGAAGCCCCTGACATCACTGTCCGTATATGGACAGTGTTGTCAGGAGCAGAGCAGTGTCCCAGGCAGAGTGCTAGTAGCACTCTGCCCGGGACTTTGGCTCTGGGGTTATCCCTGACATCACTAGCCGTATATGGACAGTGGCGTCAGGGATCTCTCCTGAAGCGGAATCCCCAGCCAGAGCATCGGCAATGCTCTGGCTGGGGATTCCACTTCTAGAGGGAACCCCAAATCACTACCTACAGGGGGAGGCAGTGTGGCACTACCAGGGAGGGGAGCTGTGTGGCACTACCAGGGAGTGGTGCTGTGCATGTCACTTCTTATTGAGTAATTGGAGCCGTTTTTCATTGACTCCATTGAAAAACAGCTCCAATTACATCCGTAATTGACGCCGTGAAAAATGCGGGTACGAGCAACTACGTCTGAAATTCAGGAGCTGTTTTCTCCTGAAAACAGCTCCGTAATTTCAGACGTATTTGGCGTTGCCGTGTGAACATACCCTTAGCATTATATGTGCAAAAAAATAAATAAATTGCTGGTGTGCTTCTTTAAGCTCATATTAATTGTACTTTGTTTTTATTGTCATGTTGTTCTTAAACCCTTTTTCATATGTACAGCACCTGGGAATTATTGGCGCTTTCTGAGAAATAATTGTAATGTAATGCTTCAATCTGTGGGCGTTTTTTACACGCATTTTTAAAACACCTAGAAAAAAGTCCTGTTTGAACCCAAGTGGAACTCACAGCAAAATGTAGATTGTTTAAGCTAGTACATGTGGTAATTTGATTTGACACATTTCTGATATATACAGTATATGTGACTTACAACATTGCCACCAAAAACAAGTAATGGTTAAATTTCTAAATTTATCTTTTGTCCATCCATGATCATAAATCCTAAGGATTCATGACTCCTGTGACTGATTTGTTCTGTAATAGATCCTAATGGACCCCAGTGACTTAGAATGGCATATGTCTGTTTTCCATTTATTTATAGTGAGGCAGACTGTGTTATTCTGCCTTTTAGGGCAACAGAAACCTGGCTGATAGTTGATAAATGTATTTGGTGAAAAAAACACCTTTTTCAAAAGACTTAAAGGGTAACAGAAGTTTTGATTGGTGGAGGTCCGAGCACTGAGACCCCCACCAATTGCTAAAACGAAGTGTCAGAAGGGCTCGTGTGAGCGCTCAGCCGCTTAGTTTCTGTTCAGCTTTTTCCGGAAAGCCGATGTATCGGAGTATGGGCTCATAGACTTTCTATTGAGACCTTCCCTCGATACATTGATTTCCGGAAAAAGCCAAACAGATACAAAGCGGCTGAGCGCTCACACAAGCACTTCTGACGCTTAGTTTTAGTGATTGGTTGGGGTCTCAGTGCTCGGACCCCACCAATCAAAACTTCTGACATGTCACTATGACACGTCCAGAAGTTTGTCAAACGTTTAGTTACCCTTTAACACTAGCATAATGAAAAAGTTTGGCATGTCAGGTGATGGGCCAGCAGGTGATCATTGTACCCACACTAGTGAATAAAGGCAGCACATTTTGTGAAATGTATTAAAAATGCCATCCTTGCCACCAATCTGTATGCTAATGATCTATATTTTGTGTATGTGTATATATATATATATATATATACATACATAATTAGCAGGAATGAATTAAAGAAAAACATTTAAAAGAATAAATAAATATAGTGTCAACTCCTTACATTTTTTTTTTAGAACTACATTATTTACTTGTAAGTTCTGTGTGCATTTAACTCCCCTCCAATGCGACATATGGCCTACTTTGTGCAAATTTGTACGTTTTTGCAAATACCTCTGTGTGACGGTTTCTATGTATATCTATACATGTGGTATCTATGACCAGGCGCTGAACAGTAGCTGAGCGCGTTGAGCTTATGTGAAAATAAAGGTGTCAGAATCTCCTGTATCTGCGCATGGGCTGGATGTGTTAAGCTGCTGGTGTGTAGAATCCACTGATGTTTATACCAGAGGAGGTTTGGTACTCGCAGTTATGGAAGCAGCAGATACAGGCTTAGATACAGGGCCTCAGAAACAGTATCACACATGATAGGATTAGATACAGCAGCTCAGCAGACAGTAACCCACGAAAGGCTTAGATACAGCGGCTCAGCAGACTGTATCCATACTTAACCTCCTCACTCCTGAGACAAATCCTCTTTAGCTCCAGAATCCAGTTGAATAATTTGCCAAAAGGTAACAGCGCCAATTCAAGGGCTGCTTTTTGAAGTGATCACCTGACCAGAGGTGCACCATCACAAATACCACTGTTATTAGCGTAACGTGTCCTTTTAGTAGGCCCTGCCAGAGGTATACAAAGATAGCAGACTTGGGGGCCTTCATTAGGCCCCAACTGTCCTGACAACCCATCGGCACTTTACGATCGCATCGCGGGCATCTGATAGTGATAGAGGGAGTCCCCTCCCTCTGTCTAACTGGTTAGATGCTGAATCATTTAAGGGGTGAAATGCTAGGGATCGGAGTTATCTGTAATATACAGCTGACACCTGCCACGATCGGCGCAGACTCCGCTTCTGAGCCTGTGCCACCGCTGTAACATATATATATATATATATATATATATATATATATATATATATATATATATGAGATTGCGAGAGTAAGAAATAAAGCCTGAGCGTTTTAATTCTATTCTTGATTATATTCTAAGGATACCTATTTTACCATGGGGTTGTAACCGTTAAAGGAGGAGTGAATTATTGCCCATGGTAAATCGGTAGTAGGCAGTTCTAGCAGCCTTGCATTTAATATACATTAACCCCTTCCCCCTGCATGCATTCTGGGTCTTAATGACAAAAGCAAAATTAGCGGTTTCACTATGTCTTTATTTAATTGTTTATAACTTTGTAGGAATCGTATGTATCCCTATAAATTTGATATGATGTTTTGTTTTTTTTAGCAGAAACAGGGCTTTATTTTGGTGGTATATACTATAGGTTTTCTTTTCTGTATTTTTTTTTTTTCAAAATCTTACAAAAATGAAAAAAAAGACTTGAAAAAAATCAGGTTTTTTTAATGTGTTATGTAAAAGTTTTTAAATGAATGTTTTTACTTTTGCATGCTTCTAGATTTATTTCTGAATTTGTTCTGATTGCATGGATACCAAATATGTTGGTGTATGCTCTCTTACTGGGCACTTGGCAAGGCCTCAAAATAAAGGTGTCCAATTTGGCCTAAGGCCTTATTCACACGGACGTGTCCATTTTGCGCGTGCAAAAAACGCTGTGTTTTGCACGCACAAAAGGTCCGTGTGTCATCAGCATATGGTGCGTGGCTGTGTGATTTTCGCCCAGCCGGCATCATGATGACACTCTGGTTTTATGTTTACAAACAGAAAAGCAGGAGGTGCTTTTATGTTTTCATTCATTTATTTTTTAACTGTTGCGCAAATCACGCGCGGCACCTGGAAGTGCTTCTGTCTGCCGAACGCGATTTGCACGCACCCATTGACTTCAATGGGTGCGTGCTGCGCGAAACACGGGCAAATATAGGACATGTCATGAGTTTCACGCCGTGCACATACGCTGCATGAAATTCACTGACAGTCTGAACGGCCCCATTCACTAACATTGGTCCGTGCGACGCGAGTAATTTCCATGCGCGTAGCACGGACGTATTATACGTTCGTGTGAATAAGGCCTAAGGATGACTTTTTAGTCACCATAGAGTCTTTGCAGAGGGCTTGTGGTGTTGGATCATAAAAATACACCTAAAATGACCAATTCTGGGAAAGAAGACCCCATAGGTTTTTTTACCTATTGGTATAGTTTGTGCCTGGGCCGTTCAGCTTTTTGATGAAATCTGACATAAAATATATAAAATGTTTATGACACTATGTATGATCATAGACCTGAAGATATTTGTCTAGGTGTATAGTGAGAAATAAAATAAAAACTTTTTCCCTAACAGATGTAGAGACCACCACCCCACCCACCTACCCAGCATAATCATTCCGGCAGGTTCACTTTCGGATAAGGAATCCCTCCCTACTTTGGCTCTCCCTAATTCAGTAATTTGCTACTGTATGGTAGGTCTCAAAGCATGGATAATTACACAGTCCTGGTTTTGAAGGGAAAAAGGGGCAAAAAAAAAGTGTATCCCTCCTTCGGCCATTTTTTCGGCAAACTTTGCATCTCTTATGCGGATACCTTTGCGTCTCAGTGACAGGAACAGGATGTAAAAAGTGACGCTCCGTGAGTCTCTTGACATCTCCTGACTCATGGAGTCCTACTTCCCCTCCTTCAAATAAAAGATGTTCAATAATGTTTTTCTTCGAATTCCAGATATGTCATGGTTGCCTGGGCCTTTTTGTATATTACATAGTAATTAAAAGTAAAAACCTTCAGATATATTGCCACCTTCTTGTACCAGGCTCTAGTTTTCCCTTTGCTCAAATAAGGTTGGAGAGCCTAGTCTGAAAGGTCTACGCCACCCATGACCCTATTGTACTCTGTAATACAGAGCAGTTTCTGTCTGTCCGCAGTAGCGCCTCTCTCTCTGACAGTGACCTTGGTGTCAGCATGTATAGTGCTCAGCATAAAAACCTCTCTCCGATCATTGCACTTAAGTGCAAGAAGTTCATCACTTGCAAAGGCAAATGATTCCCCCTTTGAACACAGGAACGGCTGCAAAAGGTCATAGACTATTTTTTCACTGACCCCAAGGTTTTGTGGGCATCCTGGGGGATTTATTTCATGGTCTCTGCCCTCATATATATTGAAGCCGCATGTCTAACCGGTCTTAATCTCACATATTTTATATCGTTTTACGCCATACCTCGCTCTCTTTGGAGGTATGTACTGCCTAAAACACAATCGCCCCTTAAAATTTACAAGGGATTAATCCACCCTTAAGTTCATGCCAGGAGTGTAGGATTTTTAGAAATTAATCTTTTAGCAAAGTAATATATGGCCTCAGCTTGTGAAGGCGATTGTGCCCGGAATTGACATAAATTGGGACACCTGAGGGATAAAGTTTGCTGCATATCCCAAAAAATTGTCCACACTATAGGATAAATGTAATGCATTTTATGTGTTTTACACTTTGTAACTATTCACTCCACAGGTCTCTGTCTCTCATCTCACAAAACCCCAACTGAGAAGAGAGGCGGAGAGCAGAGGAGAGAGCCCGCTGTTTACATTCAGCGGGTGGTGATCGCTGTGATAGGGTGTTCACATCGATCACCTCCTCCTATCAGAGGGCCCCCTAATGTTGTCTCCAAGCCCCCAGCTGTAACCTAACAACTGGGGTTTGTAGATATCCACACTGCTTGCAGCGCGATCCCGTTCTAAAGCGCCGCCGTGAAAAGGTGGCGCTCTAGAATAAAGCCCACCAATGACCTCCGTAAAAAGGCGTATCGGCGGTCATTAAGGGGTTAAGTGTGCATGTATTAGTGTTGTACTGACATTGTGATGACTGAATAGTTAGTCAATATTTTCCTTTTCACTTAAAGCAGCCATTCTATAATGCGACGGGTAAGATGCTCAAGGTAATTGTGTATTTCCATTAGAAAAGCAATTCTAACCTTTAACAAAGTGCTTCTTTAGAACATCATAAATAAGTTCTTATTAATTCTATCCATTTATTATGTCCTGTATAGGAAAATACATCAGCCAGACGCATAACTATGAACGGTTTCCATTTATGTAAGGTTTAGAAAAACAATCTTAAGCAGGGTTTACATGGATAGATCTCTGCCCGTATCGATCTACGCCATAACAATTCGATAGGCGCTCATTTAGAAGTCTTTTTACACGGGCCGTTGCAAACTGTATGGGGTCGAACAATCATTAATACAATCGTTCATCCCCATATAGTTTGCGTGTTGTCGGAGGCACATCCCCTGCCTACACAGGGAGATGTGCGGCTAACAGTAATGATTTTTATAAGCAGCGTATTAGATGTGATCAGCCGACAAACTAACATTTGCTTGTTTGTCTGCTGATGTTTACACTTGTTCAGCTGATATTCGGCCCATGTAAATGGGCCTTCATTCTATACTTATTTCTTTACTTTTCAAGGATTAAGAAAATTCACACCCTGGGGCTCGGAGAATAATTGTGTGCGCTTTAATTTCCAATGTGTTTCGCACAGTGTTTCCGGACCTTGTTACCATGGGTAACCCTCACTCTAATTCCTACCTCAAAGAAGCTAAAAGGAAAGGTGTCACAATTTTTTTTATTTATTTGATGTGTTTTAAGCTATTGGCCAATTTTTTTTTAAATAATTTTAATGTGTTCCTTGATGTAACTTTATTTATGTCTGTTTTTTTTACTTCTGTGGGGACAGCCATCTTTATTAGTGTCTGTGTATTTGTATCTTTACGACACATACACAGGTGCTATACAGCCTTCCCATCGCATAGGAGACTAGGGACGGGAGCTGACCCTATCTCCTATACTGGTGCCCTTCTAATTGTAGACTGTGCATGCTCTGTGGTATGCGCATGACACAGCGCTCCTCGATTCAAGAGGGAAAGGCACCATTTTATTGAAGAGCCACAGCCCCTGCAGTCATTGCAGGAGCTGCCGCTAACTCAAGTGAATTGCCGGGCCCCTCCTGCTGTGAATGCAGGACTGCCCGGCAATTAATTTGTTTTGAAGGAACAGCGGCGAGCGCTGCTTCTCCCTTCAGTGCCCGCTCCTACTGTGAATTGCGGTGTAGTGGCGGTTCACAGTATTACAGACTTCTCCCATTCAAGTGAATAGGAGAAGTCTGTAAAACTGTGAACCACCACTAGAGGGCGATTCACAGTAGGAGCAAGAACGAAAGAGCAGTGGCGCTTGCCAGTGTTCCTTCAAAACAGCTGATCAGCGGCTTTGAAGGATCAGCGGCGCTAGTGCGTGGCTGCTTTCCCTTCAGTCCCCGCTCCTACTGTGAATCGCCGTGTAGCGGCAGTTCACAGTATTACAGCCTTCTCCCATTCAAGTGAATGGCAGAAGGCTGTAACACTATGAACCGCTGCTAGAGGGCGATTCACAGTAGGAGCAAGGAACGAAAGAGCAGCGGCGCTAGTACATCGCCGCTTCCCCTTCAGTCCCAGCTACTACTGTGAATCGCCGTACACGGTGATTCACAGTAGCAGCGGGGACTGAAAGGCAAACAGCGGCGTACTAGCGACGCTGATCCCTCAAAGCCGCTGATCTGCTGTTTTGAATGATCAGCAACGCTCATATGCCGCTGATCCTTTATTCCTTGCTCCTACTGTGAATCGCTGTGTAGCGATGATTCACAGTATTACAGCCTTCTCCCATTCAAGTTCCCAGTACTAGTGAAGTACTGTCACCCGCCACCAGGGGTGGATTGGGTACTTAAAGAGGCCCTGGAAAAAAAAATAAAAGTTGACCCATGTTTTGAGTGGGTCCAAATTGGCAGCAGGCGGGGCTAATACAAGTAGTCGGGGTCAGCAAACCTTTAGCCATATCCACATAGGTGGTAGGATGGGCCAATGAAAAAATACATTGGTAGGCGGAGCCCATGGGCGGTGTTAATGCACAAGTAAGCGAGGCATTCCACTGGTAGACAGGGCCAATGCAACAGAGCAGACTAAAAGTATGTTCACACGGCTTCTTGAGCCGTTTTTGGAGCCGTTTTTCATTGACTCCATAGAAAAAATGCTCCAAAAACGGCCATAAAAAACGCCACGAAAAACATGAGTTGCTAAAAAAAACGGCTGAAAATCAGGAGCTGTTTTCCCTTGAAAACAGCTCTGTATTTTCAGACGTTTTTTAGTAAGCGTGTGAACATACCCTAACAAGTAGCTGACCCAGTACCCCAGTGGGTGGAGCACACACGTGAGTAACACAGACTAATCCAGTAACAGAAAGTTCCCAGGGTTAGTAATTGGGTCTGGAAATTCCTTGCTGTTGAATGAGGCCCAGCCTGCCACTGTGAGATAGATCATTCTTACTGGGGTCTCCTTTACTGTTAATGTCATACTGGCTCCCTAGCAGTTTAAAGACAATTGTTAGTTACAATATTTATTAGTTCCACAAGGGACATGAAGATGCCATCAGTTGATCGCAGTGTATTGTGCCTGTCAGTGTAAAGCTGACAGGCACCCTATTAGGGCTCTTAGGCTACAGCACTTAATTTTTACGGCGCTCTAGTCTAAGGCCTTTTAACCCTTTAGTGACCAGCCTGTTTTGGCATAAAAAGTGTACCTCCAAAGTAGGGCTGGGCGCTTATGACCTTAATCAAAATCATGAATAATTGATCATACTCCCTCGATTACGATTAATGAACGATTATTTAGGCCACACCCATTTTTCCATACCACGCCCCCTATTTGCATGCTACACCATTGAATTTATATTTATCACCCGAGCCTGCTGTATACTACTGTATATAACATACCCCCTGACACTGCCCCCATAGTGCTCAACACACAGTATGCTGCCCCAACACAGTATAATTCAACTGTAGCTGCCCCCACACAGTTCAATGCCCCCTATAGCTGCCCTCCACACAGAATAATGCCCCTATAGCTGCCCTCCACACAGAATAATGCCCCCTATAGCTGTCCTTCACACCGTATAATGACCCCTATAGCTTCCAGCAGACAC
Source organism: Rhinoderma darwinii (assembly GCF_050947455.1). Lineage (NCBI taxonomy): Eukaryota > Metazoa > Chordata > Amphibia > Anura > Rhinodermatidae > Rhinoderma > Rhinoderma darwinii. The sequence goes on from NW_027461832.1 coordinate 145,775, forward strand.
TCAGACCAGGAACTATATCCAGCATCCTAATCAGGAGATTTCATAACCGATATATATTGAGAGAGGAGAAATAACACAAAGACGCTGCTGGTATGCTCAAAATACTCCTTCTGGAGGTTTATTGCCAAACTCAATTATAATATCATTCAGAAGAGGTATAGGCTTGGAGTTAACCAATCAGAGGCACTGTGACAATATTTCAAATTCAGCCAATTACAGACACACGATACATTCCAGATACATCATTATAATTCTTCACACATCAGGTTTGCAGGTGCCTTATCTCTCTTGGCAAGAATATTCCTGTAAGATGGGGGAGGCATTCTCACATGCATATTTGCCACACTCCCATCTCACTCCCTGTCCCTTCTCTCCAAGCCTCGTATGGGAACCAAGATCAAAGATAACTAACTTTAATAACATACGAAATCAACATTAATATACTTGGCTTAAAGGAACAATAACTTTCTTATTCACTACAAAAGGACCAAGATGGAAACTCCAGACAAGATGGCCGCTGTACGAAATTAAATCATTTAAACATTATTTTAATCACTTTCACACAGTGCAAAGAGCACTAAAAGAATACATATCTTAGTAATTTGGCATCCTGCTTGATAATTAATAATGTAATTTAATACAGAGAATATAAGCAAATAAACCATCCTTCACACCCCCTATAGCTGCCCTTCACACAGTATAATGCCCCTATAGCTGCCCTCCACACAGAATAATGCCCCCTATAGCTGCCCTCCACACAGTATAATGCCCCTTATAGCTGCCCGCCACACAGTATAATGCCCCCTATAGCTGTCCGCCACACATTATAATGGCCCTATAGCTGCCCTCCACACAGAATAATGCCCCCTAAAGCTGCCCTCCGCACAGTATAATGCCCCCTATAGCTGCCCTCCACACAGAATAATGCCCCCTTTAGCTGCCCTCCCAGTATAATGCCTGGGAAAATAAAAATTGGAAAAAACGAAATGCACAAGATGACGTCGATTTAATTGCGCTGAATTTCGGTTTCGGTTATTTTTCGATTAATTGCCCAGCCCTACTCCAAAGTTACTCTCCCACCCGATCTGACATTGAGCGTGGAGAATCCGTAACTGCACGCTGGGTGGTACAGTTTCTGAGGCAACCGTACGTCACCTTGTGAGTATTGTGCACACGTCCTAATAATTAAAATAGGACCCGTGCATGATACTCGCGGGGTGTCGTATGGTTGTCTTGGTAATTGCACTGCTCAGCGTGCAGTTACGGCTCTCCATGCCCAATGTCAGATCGGGCGGGACGGTAACTTCGGAGGAACACTTTAATGACCCAACAATTTTTTCATCGTCGCATTCAAAGAGCCATAACTTTTTTATATTTCTGTGAACTTAGCTGTATGAGGTGCCAAAAGACTGAAGATGTAGAAAAATGAAGAAACACTTTATTTGAGAATGACACATAATATACAATGATTAAAAAGAATCCATAAACCAACAGGTAAAAAAGACATACAAGCCATGCAATTTTATATAATGAATAGAGTCTGAATAGACAAAAGGTACTGAAAGCCAAATTGTCATTATTCATTGTGACTACTTTTTATACTTTAGCATTACCCATGCTTCTGCGGCGCTGTCATTACGTATTTGAGTACTCTTTCCTAGACCATTGTACATGGTATATACCTCTATTTTCCTGTACTCATTATAATTAATATACAGCTTGCCGACATATTCAGTGCCAGGTTAAGCCATTTGGCTTTCAGTACCTTTTGTCTATTCAGACTCTATTCATTATATAAAATTGCATGGCTTGTATGTCTTTTTTACCTGTTGGTTTATGGATTCTTTTTAATCATTGTATATTATGTGTCATTCTCAAATAAAGTGTTTCTTCATTTTTCTACATCTTCAGTCTTTTGGCATCTTTTTCTTTAGGTTATATATTTATGCTTTGGATGCTTTATGGGTATACGCCCTAGGATCTGGCTCATACTTGAATACATGCTTGCTGATGGCCGCATCTTACTTTTTCTGAGCCATTTCACATCCATGCTGTGTTTTTTGGTTATATTAGCTGTATGAGGGCTTGTTTTTTGCAGGACGAGTTATATTTCAATATAACTATTTTGACTTGCATGTAGTTTATTGATTAACATTTGGGGGGGAATGGAGGAAAAAAACAGCAATTCCACATTTATTTTTTGCATTTTAAATATACATCGTTTACTGTGCGTCGCAAATAACATTTTACCTTTATTCTATGGTTCTATACGATTACGATGATAGCAAATAGGTACAGGTTTTTTCATCTTCCGCTACTTTTGCACAATAAAAACACTTTTAATATAAAATAATTTGTTTTTGCATCGTTGTGTTCAAAGAGCCATAACTTTTACATTTTTCTGTCGATGTAAACGTATGCAGGCTTGATATTTGTGGGATGGGCTGTATTTTGCATTAGTATCATTTTGGGGTAAATGGGACTTATTAATTAACTTTTATCACATTTTTTGTGGAAGGGGGGTGGAAAAAAAGCTATTTTAACGGATACGGGATACATGTGTGATCGCTGGGGGTCTGACCGTTGGGACCCCCAGCGAAGAGGATTACGGGGGATCGAAATTCCCCTGAAGTACTCGATGAGAATGCAGCACTGGAATGCATGAACGACATGAGCTCCATTCATTTCTATAGAGCTGACGGAGACAGCAGTCTCAGAAGTCCCATAGAAATCAATGGAGCGCTGCTCCATTCTCATCGAGCGTCTAAGAGGAATTTTGGTCCCCCCGTTCTACTTATCGCTAGGTGTGCCAGCGATCAGACCCCCAGTGATCACACATGTATCCCCTATCCTGGGCTGAGATGATTTCTGTACTAGGGGCTGATAATCAGCCCCTAGGCTCCATGTTATTTCAGCCCCTGGTACAGAAATCATGTCATCCCGGAGCCCACACAGAATTAATCAGCCTCTACTCTAGGGGCTGACATGATTTCTGTACTAGGGAGACTCGTCACTTATGTAGCCTTGGGGGTGGGGCTGATTATCAGCCCCTAGTACAGAGATCTTGTCAGCCAAAAAAACACAGACACACTCACAAATCGTCACTCACACAAGTTCAATTTCCTGGCTGTGACTGGCTGGTGTGTAAGCGAGCTCAGCTCTGGAGCCGGAAGACAATGATGGCACTGCCGCGGCGCGCCAACAGCTGTTCAGAGAGGGGGAGGCGGAGAAAAGAACTGAGGGTGATGTCAGCGCTAGCTCCGCACAGAATGTCCTGATGCTGGCCTGGCCGCTCGCAATTCTTTCACACTGGCAAGTAGCCGAGCGGCAGGCGGCCGCAGGTAAATAATTAATAAAATAAATGTAAACGCAGAGTAAGAGGGAATGGGCGGACAGGCAGTCCCGCGGCCCGGAAGCCCTGTGGCCCACCTGGAATCTTCCCGGTAATTACAATGGCCAATCCGCCCCTGCCCGCCGCTATGGGGCGATTTACAGTAGGAGCAAGAAATTAAGGAGCAGCGGCGTATGAGCGCTAATGATCCTTCAAAACAGCTGATCGGCAGCTTTGAAGGATCAGGGGCACTCATACGCCGCTGCTCCTTCATTCCTTGCTCCTACTGTGAATCACAGCAGGAGCAAGGAATGAAGGAGCAGCGGCATATTACTAACTTCATTTTTTTTTGTTTTGCAGGTTCCGCTGGACCGTTTGGACTATCATAGATTCGTTAGACTACTTTGTTAATTCGTTGGACTACTTCGATGATCTATGTTTTTTTTGTTTGTTTTTTTAAATAAAATATTTACACCGTGTTCCAAATTAATATGCACATTGGATTTAAGTGTCATAAATATTTAATTATTAGTTTTTCAATTAAACTCATGGATGGTATTGTGTCTTAGGGCTCTTTGGATCATTGGAATAGCCTACCGCAGGAGCTGGTCGCAGCAGGGACAGTAGATGGCTTTAAAAAAGGCTTAGATAATTTCCTAGAACAAAAAAATATTAACTGCTATGTGTAGAAATAGTTTACTTCCCCTTTCCCATCCCACTTCCCCTTTCCCATCCCTTGGTTGAACTTGATGGACATGTGTCTTTTTTCAACCGTACAAACTATGTAACTATGTAATCAATCTCAGACACCTGTGATAATTAGTTTGCCAGGTGTGCCCAATCAAAGGAAAACTACTTAAGAAGGACGTTCCACATTATTAAGCAGGCCACAGGTTTCAAGAAATATGGGAAAGAAAAAGGATCTCTCTGCTGCCGAAAAGCGTGAAATAGTGCAATACCTTGGACAAGGTATGAAAACATTGGCTATTTCAAGAAAACTTGAAAAGCGTGATCATCGTACTGTGAAAGGATTTGTGGCTGATTCAGAGCACAGATGGGTTCGTTCAGATAAAGGCATAATGAGGAAGGTTTCTGCCAGACAAATTAATAGGATTAGGAGAGCAGCTGCTAAAATGCCATTGCAAAGCAGCAAACAGGTATTTGAAGCCGCTGGTGCCTCTCCAGTCCCGCAAACCTCAAGGTTTGCAAGTGTGCATAAAGCTATTATTCGGCCACCCCTAAACAATGCTCACAAGCAGAAACAGTTGCAGTGGGCTCAGTAATACATGAAGACTAATTTTCAAACCGTGTTGTTTACTGATGAGTGCCGTGCAACCCTGGATGGTCCAGATGGATGGAGTAGTGGATGGTTGGCGACGTCAACAAGGAGGTGGCAGGGTCATGTTTTGGGCTGGAATCATGGGGAGAGAGCAGGTAGGCCCCTTTAGGGTCCCTGATGGTGTGAAAATGACCTCTGTAAAGTACGTAGAGTTTATGACTGACCACTTTCTTCCGTGGTACAAAAAGAAGAACGGTGCCTTCCGTAGCAAAATTATCTTCATGCATGACAATGCACCATCTCATGCTGCAAAGAATACCTCTGTGTCATTGGCTGCTATGGGTATAAAAGGAGAGAAACTCATAGTGTGGCCCCATGTTCCCCTGAACTCAACCCTATTGAGAACCTTTGGAGCATCCTCAAGCAAAATATCTATGAGGGTGGGAGGCAGTTCACATCAAAACAGAAGCTCTGGGAGGCTATTCTGACATCCTGCAAAGATATTCAAGCAGAAACTGTCCAAATACTCACAAATTCAATGGATTCAAGAATTGTGAAGGTGATATCAAAGAAGGGGTCCTATGTTAACATGTAACTTGGCCTGTTAAGTTTTTTTTGATTGAAAGCTTTTGATTTCTGTAAATATGACCTCCTGATGCTGCAAATTCAACAAATTACCATTTTAGTTCTCTTTACAACCTTTAAAATGTTTTGATCTCTGTTGTGCATGATAGTTTGAAACAGTGCATTTTGAGTTTTTTACTTCTAAAAAAAAATCTGTTATCATTAGGAGATTTGTTCAATAAAATTCGCATTATACTCCAACGGTTGATGGCTTGAAGATTATACTGACTGTCATTTGCATCGACTATTTAGGAAAATCAGCGAAAAATAACATTTGCATAATAATTTGGAACGCGGTGTAAAGAGTGTTGTGTGTGGGGAGTTTTTATTTCAATAAAAAAATATTTTGTTATGTCTCTGTTTTTTTTTTAGTACTTTATTACCGCCTTAGTAATGACAACTGTCTGTTTGACGACATCCATTACTAAGGTGGGTTTAGTGTTAGCCAGTAAAAAGGAAAGCACTAAGCCCACATTATTACCCCGGCATCCAGGGGTATCGGGAAGAGCCAGGTACGATGCAGTACCGACCATCTGTAGTGACGGTCAGGCAGGCTGGTATTATTAGGCTGGAAAGGGCTAAAAACCGTGGCCCTTCCCACCTTGGTAATGCTAGGCTGCTGCTGTGCTGTATCGGGTTGGTTATGAAAATGGGAGGACCCCACATATTTTAAAAATAAACAAATCAATAAATAATTGACGAAAACAACGTGGGATCCCCCGCATTTTCATAACCAGCCAGATACAATAAAGCAGCCGCAGCCTAGCATTACCAGGGTGGGAAGGGCCACAGGTTTTGGCCCTTCCCAGCCTGATAATACCAGCCTGCGGCTGCCTCAGTGCCCGGCCGTCACTACAGATTGTCGGGTACTGGATCGTACCCGGCTCTTCCTGGTACCCCTGGTGGCGGTGGGTACCGGGGCAATAATGTGGGGTTAATGCTAGGCGTTTTACTGGCTAACACTAAGCCCTGCTATAGTAATGGACGTTGTCAAACAAACAACTGCCATTACTAAGGCGCTAATAAAGTATTAAAAAACAGATATAACGCTCTGTTCACAGAGTTTTTTGGTGCTGATTTTGATGCGGAAACCGCGTCTGTATCAACGCCATAAAACCCCCGAAATCGCCCCACATTGATTTCAATGGGAGGCAGACGCGTTTATTTCCTGGCGTGTCCTTTTTGCCGTGGCTTCCGCTTCTGACCTCCCATTGAAATCAATGGGAGGCAGGAAAAAACTGTGATGCTCGTTTCCGAGGGTTTTTAGTGGCGTTTTTGTCTGTGGTCCTTGCATTAGCTTTAATGGCCGCGGGCGAAAACCACAGAAAACAAGTGCAGGCAGTTCAAAATCTGGCTCAAAATTCCTGAAGGAATTCTGAGGCAGTTTTTTTTCTGCCTGCAAAAAAACTCTGTGTGAACAGAGCTTAAGGGTGTATTCGCACAGAGCGGTTTTGCCGCGTTTTTCCCATGCTGCCGAAAACCACATTGAAAAATGCATTTTTACCACAATTTTTTCGATGCAGTTTTCAGCCATACGGCGAAAACGCAGCAAAACCGCACTGTGTGAATACACCCAAAGAAAATATTTTTAAATTGAAATAAAAACTCCCCCACACAATCCTCGGTAACAATTTTATTGAATAAAAACAAAACGTAGATTATTTAAGTAGTCCAACGAATCTCCGACGTAGTCCAAACTGTCCAGCAGAACCTGCAAAGCAAAAAAATTAAGTTATTAATATGAAGAATAAAAATCTTATACTGACCTTCAGCAGACTTCTCTCTTCTTCCCTGCGCTGCAATATAAAGTAGGGGCCAATGAAAAATAATTCCCTTAGGGCACGTTCAGACAGTACTCAAAACACAACAACATGTGAAAGTATCAAATACTCTAGCGTTTTTTGTGTAACGCCTTTTAAATACAGGTGTCTTTTACATTATTCGCCTGTCTTTTGACTCGTCTTGTCTGTGCTTTTTGCACATTTTTTGGCACGGAATTAGGACTCCCATTGACTATGGGAACATTTGGCGCATTTTACACACCAAAGAATTAACCAAACGCTTCTTTTTTATGCAATGCAGGTTTTTTTAAAATGCTCGTGTAAAAAAGCGCGTTTTATTTGCTATTGGCTCGCTTTCCCATTGATGTAAATAGGAGGCCTAATCAATCGTTTCACGCGTTTTCAACGTGTTTGACATAGTTTTGTGTATGCTTTTTGCGGCTTTTTTGGCACGTAATTATGACTGCTATTGAATATGGTAACATTTGGCGCGGTTTTTTGTACCAAAGAATTGACTAGATGCTTTTTTTCTGCAACGCATTTTTTTAAAAACGCTCACGGAAAAAGCGTGTTTTATGTACTAACGGCGCACTTTCCCATTGATGTGAATGGGAAGCTTAATCAAGCGCGTAAAATGCGCCAAAATATGCATCAAATACATGCCGTGTGAACTGTCAAATGAAGTCATTCACCACAGGGTCTTCCCCCTTGACTTTCATAATTCTGAGCCTTTTGGTGTGTTCTACAGCTCCGCCAGCTGCCATTGTAAAATCACTCCCAAAATGGAAGCTGGACAATGCTTGACAATTTGAAGACACCTTTTCCTGGCTTGTAGCCAAAAATAGGTTGAGGGGGTGAGTCTCCCTCCCACATTTACAGCAGCTGTGAGTCCGGTTGCTTTGCGTGATTTAGCTCGCTGTAATCCTGGGAAATGCTCTCTCCGGTGGCCAACATAGGAAAACATGTCAAATTATTATTACATGAGGTGCCATTGCCATGACTAAGAACGCAGACTGCGTTCGAAACGCGTAGGCTCAGGTTCAAGTCCTGACTACTCACACCTTGGGACTGCGTCTCCCTCCTGTTTTACTCTTTTTCCAATAAACATGGGACTTCGTTTTCCCTTTTAAATCATTACCAGCGCTGGATCAATTCTTCTCTACAATTGCTATGTAGCAAGAAACCATGGTTGGACACATCATCAACCATAACTTCTTTGACTGTTTTAATCCAGAAGAAAAAAATGCATGACCCTTTACATTTTTGTTAAGGGAATTTTTATTTTTGTCTTTTTAGCGTGTTTTAATAACTCCTCAGATTGCAAGACAATGTATTGTCTGCCTTGAAACACTTAAATAGAAAGGAAACCCTCAAAGAGAATTTATATTTTTGCCGGCAATCTTCTGTCAATATTTTGACATACGAATTGCATCGGGGCTAAAGTTTTTTATTATAATACCATTTCTGCCTTCTGTCTGTGACCTGCAACTGCATGATTTTTTATGCACCTTCCTTTCTGGAGCTCCTCTTAAGGCCAAATTCACACAATGTGTATTACGTTCGGATTTGCCGTGCATATGTTCATGCGGCAAATCCACAGCATAATACAGTACCAGCAAAGTAAATGTGTTGCAGATTTTTTCTGCATGTAAATTGGTAAATTGACCTGCGGTATGTTTTTTAAAATCCGCAGCATGTCAATTTATCTTGTGTTTCCGCTTGTGAATTTTATCTGACTAAAAACGCACCAAAATCCGCAGCATAAAAACGCACCTGTTTCCGCATCAAAATATAATAACTGCACCTAAAAATGCACTATTAGGCATTATTCAGACAAGTGTATTTCACGTCCGTGTGCTGTCTGTTTTTTTCATGGACACCACATGGACCTATGTAATTCAATGGGGCTATTCAGACATTTGTTGTTTTTCACGCAGCGTGTGTCCGTTGCGTGAAACTTACTGCATGTCCTATTTTGTTGCGTTTTTGTCTACCACGCAGCGCATTATAGTCAATGGGTGCGTGAAAAAAACGGACAGCACACGGACGACATTCATGTGTTGTGCGTTTTTCACGCACCATTTGCTAAAGACATGCAAATGAATTGAAAAATAAAACTGTCAAGAGGCAGGAACCAGGAAGTGTTTGTTGAGCATCTTGTCTGAAATAGGCAGGATCAACTTGCAGCCATGCCCAGAGCGTTTGATGCTGAAAAACTAATTATCATGGTGCAAGAGAGGCCAGAACTTTGGGACACTAGAGGGGATTCCTACCAGGACAGGATAAAGAAGGATGCTGCGTGGCAAGATATTGGCAAAACCTTATTTTCCCATCTGTGGGCCAAAAGTTCAAGTGTGGAGCATAAAAAAATTGGTAAGTGCAAACATAACATAAGAAATACATTCCCACTTTACACTCTGTGTCCCCGTGATATCATGTTATACTTAAAGAGACTCTGTCACCACATTATAAGTGCCCTATCTCCTATATAAGGAGATGGGCGCTGTAATGTAGGTGACAGTAATGCTTTTTATTTAAAAAAACGATCTATTTTCACAACGTTAGGAGCGATTTTGGTTTATGCTAATGAGCTTTCTTAATGCCCAAGTGGGCGTACTTTTACTTTCGACCAAGTGGGCGTTGTACAGAGGAGTGCATGATGCTGACCAATCGGCATCATGCACTCCTCTCCATTCATTTACACTGCACTAGCGATATAGTTATATCACTATGTGCAGCTACATACACAAGCCCTAACATTACTACAGTGTCCTGATAATGAATACACATGAAATCCAGCCTGGACGTCATGTGTACTCAGAATCCTGACACTTCTGACTCTTTTTTGTGAGATTCCAGCAACGGATACGAAATCTCGCGAGATTACGGAGCTAAACGAGATTTGGTTTCACTTGCCGGAATCTCACAAAAAAGAGTCAGAAGTGTCAGGATTCTGAGTACACATGACGTCCAGGCTGGATTTAATGTGTATTCATTATCAGGACACTGCAGTAATGTTAGGGCTTGTGTATGTAGCTGCACATAGTGATATAACTATATCGCTAGTGCAGTGTAAATGAGTGGAGAGGAGTGCATGATGCTGATTGGTCAGCGTCATGCACTCCTCTGTACAACGCCCACTTGGTCTAAAGTAAAAGTACGCCCACTTGGGCATTAAGAAAGCTCATTAGCATAAACCAAAATCGCTCCTAACGTTGTGAAAAAAGATCGTTTTTTTAAATAAAAAGCATTACTGTCACCTACATTACAGCGCCCATCTCCTTATGTAGGAAATAGGGCCCTTATAATGTGGTGACAGAGCCTCTTTAAAGGCCCGTAGTCACAAGTGTCCCTGTTGTAGATGCAAGTGTTAATTTTGTCCCTGTAGTCTCTTTTTATTTTGTGTATAAATTTCTTTAACATATTGTCATTTATAAGCAAGTCAAATATTCCCTTTCTGTGTCCTGTTTCAGTATATGATGTTAAGACAAGATGGCGAAGCACCAGGGATCAGTTTCGGAGAGAGTATGGCGCAAAAGGGAAAAGCGGGGATGCCTGCTCCAAGAAGAGGAAATACCTCTATACAAATCAGCTTATGTTTTTGGTTGACATATTAGAGATGAGACGGTAAGTGTTTATATGGGGTTTATTGTTGTAACATTCCTTATGAGTTGTTTTTAAAATAAATACAGTCATGTTTGACTTTTTATTTTCTTTATTATTGAACGCATAATTTTGGATGATCATATTTAATAACAGCATTTTATTATTTATAGAACTACAATCTACCTCACAGGGAAGATGAGGGGGAGCAGGAAATGGCTCAGACACTACCAGATTCATCCAACATGGCCGAAACACAACCTGAGCAGAGTCTGGAGGAGCCAATTGCACAGTGTAGTACACACACTGAGCTGCCCACCGTTGAGCCACCACAAAGGCTACCAACAGGCAGGAAGCGTCGCAGAGACATCCCTTCTGCAGCGGCCCAGGTGGACACACGAGTCCTAGACTTTTTTTGTCGCAGCACACAGGATGATATCTATGATGCCTTTGGCCGTTCTGTCGCTCCTTCATTAAGACATGTGCCACAACCCTCATAGAGTCTGCAACACCACCAAACAATCCACGCCATTGTTTCAATGCTTTGGAACAGTGGCGTGGATCTACAAATGTCGACTCTGCAGCTGGGCCTCCACAACCTGCTGCCCATCCACCGATACCGTAGCCTTCAAGGCAGCAGCCATCTCGCCCTATGGTATTTGATATGTCCCCTCCCCATTTGTCACAGGAAAGACGTTATGGTCCATATGCTAGACAGGCAGAGATGTTACCTTCTCCATCCGTAACAATGTATCACAGCCAGCATCCACAACAGTATTACGACTCTCACGAACGTCTTCAGGGCCATGGAGAGCTAAGTAGTGTTGAGTCTTCCTCCCGAACATCAACTCCCCACCGTTTCCACGAACTCTGAATTTGTTCTTTGCAAATGAATGTCAGTTGACATTCATGTTTTGTATTTATTTGGCTTACATCAAGTTGATGTTTCTTTTATGTGTGCTTATAAACACGGCTGAGATTTTTTTTACGGAAAAAAAACCTGTTTAGTTTATGTAAAAACATTGAGATTGAACAGTTTTTGTGCATCATTTTTTTAACGTTATTTGTGTTGTTTGTGTATATTGTTTATTGTTTTTATTTTTACAAAAAGAAACATAATAAATAAAATGAACATTACAAATGAGGTATTAGTTTTTTAAATTTTTAAAAAACATTTTATTTATAGAACTCTGGGCAGTGCTGTGATTTAAGCATTAAATGAGGATCAATAAGTCTTGTCATTAATGTTTTGTTTTTTAAAGTAAAAAAAAGCCAACTACATCAGAAAAATTACTCACAGCAATGCACATCAGATGAAGCTAATGTTTTTAATATTTTAAAAAAGCTTGCAACCCACGTCAAGGATCCTCCTGTCCTGTGAGTCCCTACACTACCCAAAATACTCGCCAAACATTTATGTGCCACCTATAATACAATCCTACTGCCATGGAGCAGATCCTGCTGGGCTGACAAAATAGTCTGCGTATAAATCACGAATTCGTAGTCCAGATATTCCGGGCCTTCCTGGAGGATTTTGATCAACTTTGACCGTTGTGGTTGTCACGTTGCCTCATTTGATGCTGATTTCATTGACATCATGTATGCGTGTATAATTATGCAGAACTACACAGGTCTGTATGACTATAGTTGACATAAAGACCCTCCACTTGTTTGACATAGGCACATTCCACATATCGACGTGCCCTGCTGAGTCTGTAATTGACCCCTTCAGGACCCAGCCTGTTTTGGCCTTCAGGACCCAGCCGATTTTTTTCAAATCTGACATGTTACTTTATGTGGTAATAACGTTGGAATGCTTTTACCTATCCAAGCGATTCTGAGATTGTTTTCTCGTGACATGTTGTACTTTATGTTAGTGAAAAAATTTTGTCGCTAACTTTGGTATTTATTTCTGAAAAACACCACAATTTACAAAAAATTAGCAAAAATTAGCATTTTTATAAATTTAAACGTATCTGCTTTTAAAACAGATAGTAATACCACACAAAATAGTTACTAGTTAACATTTCCCATATGTCTACTTTATGTTTTGCATCTTTTTTTGAATGTACTTTTATTTTTCTAGGACGTTACAAGAACTTTAGCAGCAATTTCTCATATTTTAAAGAAAATTTCAAAAGGCTATTTTTTCAGGGACCAGTTCAGTCTGAGGTGGCTTTGAGGGCCTTATATATTAGAAAATCCCCAGAAGTCACCCCATTTTGAAAACTGCACCCCTCAAGGTATTCGAATCAGCATTCACAAAGTGTTTTAACCCTTTAGGCGTTTCACAGGAATTAAAGCAAAGTAGAGGTGAAATTTACAAATGTTATTTTTTTTGCAGAAATTAATTTCTAATACATTTTTTTTTTGTAACACAGAAGGTTTTACCAGAGAAATGCAACTCAATATTTATTGCCCAGATTCTGCAGTTTTTAGAAATATCCCACATGTGGCCCTAGTGTGATAATGGACTGAAGCACCGGCCTCAGAAGCAAAAGAGTACCCAGTGGATTTTGGGCCTCCTTTTTTTTAGAATATATTTTAGGCACCTTGTCAGGTTTGAAGAGGTCTTGTGCCAAAACAGTGGAAAAACCCCAAAAGTTACCCCATTTTGGAAACTACACCCCTCAAGGAATTTATCTAGGTGTATAGTTAGCATTTTGACCGCACAGGTTTTTCGCTAAATTTATTAGAATTAGTCTGTAAAAATGAAAATCTACTTTTTTCTGAAAAAACATAGAAATGTTTAATATTTACGAGGAATAATGAAGAAAATCACCCCAACATTTGTAAAGCAATGTCTCCTGATTACAGCAATATCCCATATGTGGTAATAAACTGCTGATTGGACCCACAGCAGGGCTCAGAAGGGAAGGAGTGCCATTTGGATTTTGGAGCACGGATTTTGCTGGATTGGTTTTCGGTGCCATGTCGCGTTTGCAATGCCCTGGAGAGACCAAAACAGGGGAAACCCCCCAAAAGTGACCCCATTTTGGAAACAACACCTCTCAAAGAATTTATCTAGGGGTATAGTTAGCATTTTGACCACACAGGTTTTTTGCAGAATTTAGTGGAATTAGGCAGTGAAAATGAAAATCAACTTTTTTTCTGAAAAAGCATAGAAATTTTAAATTTTTACAAGGAATAAAGGAAAAAAAGAACCACAATATTTGTAAAGCATTTTCTCCTGATTACGGCAATACCCCATATGTGGTAATAAACTGCTGATTGGACCCATGGCAGCGCTCAGAAGGGAAGTAGCGCCATTTGGATTTTGGAGCACGGATTTTGATGGATTGTTTTTCGGTGCCATGCCGCCTTTGCAACGCCCTGGAGAGACCAAAACAGTGGAAGCCCCCCAAGTTACCCCATTTTGGAAACACCCCTCAAGGAATTTTTCTAGGGGTATAGTGAGAATATAGACTTCACGGGTCTTTTGCAGAATTTATTAGAATTAGGCGGAGAAAATTAATATCACAATTTTTTTCCACTAAAATGTTGAATTTTCCCATTTTCACAAGGGATAAAGGAGAAATAAACAACCAATTTTTATAAAGCAATTTCTCCTGGGTACGGAAATACCCCACATGGGGTCATGCATTTTTTTCATTAGAAATGAATTAACCCTTTCAGGACTGATCCATTTTTTGCTTTCTTATTTTCATTTTTCAGTACCCGCCTTCCAAGAGCCATAACTTTTTTCTTTTTCCGTCAGTAGAGTGATGTGAGAGCTTATTCCTTGTGGGAGGAATTGTAGTTTTTATTGATACCATTTAGGCCTCATTTACACGAGCGTATTATACGCGCGTGCTTTTCACGCGTGTCGTACGCACCTATATTACTCTATGGGGCAGTGCAGACAATGCGTGAATTTTGCGCAGCGCGAGTGCGTTGCGTAAAACTCACGACATGTTCTATAATCGTGCTTTTTTCGCGCATCACGCACCCATTGAAGTCAATGGGTGCGTGAAAACCACGCATGCCACACGGAAGCACTTCCGTGCGAACTGCGTGATTCGCACAAGAGCTGTCAAACTGAATGTAAACAGAAAAGCACCACGTGCTTTTCTGTTTACAAACATCCGAACGGAGTGTCTTAGAGATGAGCGAACCGAACTTCACCGGGTTCGGCCGAACTCGTTTTGACCGAACCCGGCAGGAGACAGTCACTGTCCAGTGTGCTGAAAGAGTTGAACTGGTTCAGCAACCTGGACAGTGACTTCCGATCCCAATATACGTGAACGTGTAAAAAACAAAAAAGTTCTGACTTACCGATAACTCCCGGCTTCTTCCTCCAGTCTGACCTCCCGGGATGACAATTCAGTCCAAGTGACAGCTGCAGCCAATCACAAGCCAAGCACAGGCTGCAGCGGTCACATGGACTGCCGCTTCATCCAGGAAGGTGGGGCCAGATGTCAAGAGAGGCGCGTCACCAAGGACGCGTCACCAAGGACGCGTCACCAAGGCAACGGCCGGGAAGTTCTCGGTAAGTACGAACCTCTTTTTTTTTAAACAGGTTACTCGATATGGTGATCGGAATTCCCTGTCGAGGGTGCTGAAAGAGTTACTGCCGATCAGTTAACTCTTTCAGCACCCTGGACAGTGACTGACGTCGACTAGCCTCATCTCTATGATGGCGGCTGCGCGAAAATCCCGCAGCCGCGCATCATACACTGATGACATACGGAGCTGTCAAGTGCCTTTTGCGCACGCAAAACGCTGCGTTTTTTTGCGTGCGCAAAACGCACACGCTCGTGTAAATGAGGCCTTAAAGTGAAATAAAAAGTACTGGGAAACTGGAAAATATAGTGATATAGGAAAAAAATCTGATTCCATTTTTTGGGGTTTTCATTTTTACAGCTTTCGCCGTGCGGTAAAAATGAAAACGACAGCAATTTTGGTGGTTTAAATTATTTACGTTTTTTATGGTGTTCACCGTGCGAGTTAAATAATGGTATATTGTAATATACGGAGGTACCGATATCAATTCTGTTTATTTTTTTACATTACTTTTGAGGAAAAATGGGAAAAGGTTTTTTTTTTTAACTTTTTTTTTCTTTCTCACTACTAATAACTTGAATTCTACACATTTTATTAGTCCCCTTAGGGGACTTGTACCAGCGATCATTGGATCGCGGGTACAATATGCTGCGATACTAATGTATTGCAGTATATTGTTATTTTTACAGGCTCCTGTAACAGAGCGATCGCTGTTCCTGTCCGTTAGTCCCTGGTGTCAGCTGTAATACACAGCCGACACCCGCAGCTTATGGAGCGGACTCCGCACGTGAGCCCGCTCCATACATCACCCCCGCACCATGACGTGCTATTAAGTCATAGTGCTCAAAGGGGTTAATGCACAGCGGATGGTGTGAATATTACAATTTTGCACTGATGTGCCATTTTAGTGCATAATATGTCGTGCCCAGTTTGTGCCACTGAAGACAAATACCTCATAAAACGTTAAGCGGGTTCTCCCGGGTATGGCGATGCCATATATGTGGGCGCAAACTGCTGTTTGGGCACGCTGCAGGGCTCAGAAGGGAGGGAGCACCATTTTGCCTTTGGAGCGCAGATTTTGCTTGGTAGTTTTTCTGTTTTGGGTTTCGCTGGTATTTCAGTTTATAATGTGGGGGCATATGTAATCTGTGCGGAGAACATCAGGGCATAATAAGAGGGTATAATAATGCGGTAAATAAATAATAATTCATAGATGTGTGGCCAGCGTCGCACTGATAAATGGTGTCGGATGTTACCCGCTTTTAGAAAACACTGCACATTTTGCATCGCCATATTCCTGGGAGCCAGAACTTCTTTATTTTTTCACCACCGGAGCTGCGTGAGGGCTTATTTGTTGCGGGACAATCTGTACTTTTCATTGGTACCATTTTGGGATACATGCGATTTTTTTGATCACTTTTTATTACATTTTTTTGCAAGCCGGGTGACCAAAAACAAGCAATTCTGACAATGTTTTTTAGTTTATTTTTTGCGGCGTTCACCGTGCACTATAAATGACCATTATATTTTATTCTGCGGGTTGGTACGATTACGGTGATACCATATGTATATAGGTTTTTTTTATGTTTTGCAGGGTTTGCGCAATAAAATCACTTTTTTATAAAATAATTTATTTTCTGTGTCACAATATTCTGAGAGCCATAACTTTTTTATTTTTCAGTCAAAAAAGCGGTGTAAGGGCTTGTTTTTTGCGGGACGGGTTGTAGTTTTTATCGGTATTATTTTCGGGTACATGCAACTTTTTGATCACTTTTTATTCTCTATTTTGGGAGGGGTGGTGACCAAAAAATAGCGATTCTGGTGTCGTTTTTTATTGATTTTTTTTGGGGTGTTCATCGTGCGGGAAAAATAACATTATAGTTTTATAGTTGGGGTCGTTACGAACGCGGTGATACCAGATATGTGTACTTTTTTTAACGTGTTCATTTTTTTCCTATAATGAAAGACTTATAGGAAAAAAATGAAGTGTTTGTTTAAATAACTTATAACTTTTATTTTTACACTTTTTTAAAACATTTTTATTATCTTTTTTTTACTTTTTTCACTTGTCCCACTAGGGGACACTTAGACTTGCCGCTTTGATCGCTGCTAGAGTACATTACACTACACACGTAGTGTAATGTACTCTGTCATTGTGACGTGACAGTCACACTGACAGGAAGCCTCGGAGGACCGGCGGGAGGCTGCTCCTCCGAGGCTTCCGTACATAGCAACCCGGAGGTCATTGTCTGACCTCCGATTGCAACGACAAGCATCGGTAGCCCCCACGATCACTTCGTGGGGGCTGCCGATGTGCTTCAAACCACTTAAATGCGGCGACGGCAATCCGTCGCCGCATTTATGGGGTTAATTGCTGAAATCAGCGGCGATGGTCCGCTGACCGGCAAGGCTGGAGTGTCAGCTGTCAGGGACAGCTAACCTGCCAGTTCCCGGACACTGTCCGTTAGGACAGTGTGCGCCGGGAACTACTCCGCAATAGTACGTCTGGATGCGGGAACTAACCCCTCTGCAGGACGTACTATTGCGGAGCAGCACGGGAAGAGGTTAAAGATGTGCCTCAGAAAATCTAAACCTCTTCTGGGAAATGTCCGCATTACATGTGTGGACAATCCAAAACCCTCATTTGCAACAATGACATAGGGGGCTGGTGGTCCTGTAGAACCAGAAAGTATGCAGGGTTTTGGCAGGGCAAGCTGGTTGCTAATGAGCCGCTGACCCATTGTAGAGGCACGAAAAATGCGAGCATCAGAACAGCTTCCATAGGATCCAATGTCTACAATTATAAGAGAATAATTACTGTCAGCCAATGCCAACAGCACTACAGAAAAATATTGTTTGTAATTGTAGTATTTGGATCCAGAGTGCGGCAGCTTCTTCACACGTATGTGCTTGCCGTCCAGTGCTCCAATACAATTAGGAAACTGGGCAGAATCCATAAAAAACACTGGAAATCGGCAGCCACTGCTGTGGAGTGGGATGAGGCATGACCGTGTCATTTAGCCTCTGCCAGATGACTAGACAGGTCGAACTCACAATGCTGGAGATGGCGGAAAGTCCCAGCGGAAAGTAAAAATGAAGGGAATGGAAACTATTTCCCGTGGCTAAGAATCTGCAACAAAATGAAAAGAATATTTAAATTAAATGTAACAAAAAAAACAAAAACATTAAAGAAAAAAAAATGGGTTACCTCAAGGTGACAATAAGGGCTTATTTAGAAGAACGTATAATACGTCCGTGCAACGCGTGTGATTTTCACGCGTGTCCCACGGACCTATGTTAGTCTATGGGGCCGTGCAGACTGTCCGTGAGTTTCACGCAGCGGGTGTCCGCTGCGTAAAACTCACGACATGTCCTATATTTCTGCGTTTCTCGCGCATCACGCACCCATTGAAGTCATTGGGTGCGTGAAAATCACTTCCGTGTGACGCGTGTGATTTGCGCAAGAGCAGTAAAAAGTATGAATCAAAACAGAAAAGCAGTGTCATAATGATGGCGGCTGCGTGAAAATCACGCAGCCACGCATCCTATGGTGATGACACACGGAGCTGTTAAGTACCTTTTGCGCGCGCAAAACGCTGCGTTTTTTTGCGCATGCAAAACGCACACGCTCGTGTAAATACAGACTTAGGCATTCCTCTGGGGTAATGTTGCGCCGCATGTTTATGTCCTGGTGGTTGATTCCAGGAGGAATCTACTCAAGCAGCTGATCAAAGAATCGCACAGACGTGCGGCAAAACGAATGGAATTTTTCAGAATGCTGCCGAAGGTCATGATACAAGGTATGGAAGTGACCTTTGGTGGTCCGTTGTGAGACTATAGGATGAACCCCAAGCCTCCTTCTCCTTGGTTCTTCCTCAACCATCTGATGGCGCTCTACAAATCAGCGTGAAATAAGCCATGCTAAAATCACACTGTCCACCGGTTTGAAAGGCTTGTTAAGCAATCAAACACACGCCAACAATAAACACAGTAAGCACAGAACTCTGAACAAACTTTCTAAGCAGAAAAAGCTGTCGAAAATGAGCTCAGAGCAATCATGTGCCGTTCTTGTGGGTGTTTTATAAGGGTTGGGTCTTGAAAACACCTCCTTCAGTTTTTTTTTGCTGACTTAAAAAACGCATGACACGTACACGGATGCCACACGGAACTGCAACGCAAAAGAAATGCTGCGTTTTTTACGCACACAAAACGGACACGCTCATGTGAATCTAGCCTTATGTGTCTTGATTTTACCTGCAGAATTTCCTGTGTCTACCTGTGTTTTTGATGTGCATTTTCTGCACCATTTCCGCAACATATGCATGTAGCCTTAAGAGTTATTCCCAACTGAGACATTTATGGCATATCCATAAGATATGACATAAATGTCTGATAGATGAAGGTCCCAGATCAGGGACCTGCACCTATTTTAAGGACGGGTCCCCCATCCCGCCTTGTGAGGTGGCGGCCGCATCCAGTTAGACAATGAGTGGTGTGGTGGCTGCGCATGTGTACGGCTCTCTCCATTTACTCCTTTATGCGACACAGGTGCAGGTTCCTGAGCTGGGACCCACACCTATCAGACATTTATGCCATATCCTGTGGTTATTCCATAAATGTGTTAGATGGCAATAATCCTTTAATGATCACTGAAAAACACGTATAGTGGTCATTAAGAGGGTAATAGTTTATAGTACAATGTCCATTCTTTTTTTATTTCATGACTAAACAACCGTATTAAAATAAATAATAAGCTTAGAACCCCTTGAACCTGCAGCCTGATGCCTTTCTGAAGGGGTGGCGGCGCCACTGAAACCAGCCGCTGCCTCCACCCCCCCCCTGCAGCTATAGGACACAGATGCAATTACATGCATAGGACTTTCAATGATGCAAGCGTGCCGCTTGCGTAGTTCAAAGGCGCTGATTGGAAAGGCAGAATGACCTTTCCTGCCAATCGGCGCCTTTCAACGACACAAGCGGTGCGATGACGTCATTACGTTGCTTGCGTCGTTCAGCCCCAGCAGACCTGCTCAGAAGAGAGCAGTCATGCATTGCAAGAGGTCGATGCGGGACCAGGATCAGGTGAGTGTGTAAATTTTTGGGTTTGTTCCTTTTTAAAAGTGTGAGGGGCTCTATCTACAGGGGCACTATCTACATCTGTATGAAAGGCAATATCTACAGGGGAGGCTATATGTGGGGCACTATCTACAGGGGGGCTAAATGTGGGGCACTATCTACAGGGGGCTATATGTGGGGCACTATCTACAGGGCGGGCTATATGTGGGGCACTATCTACAGAGGGTCTATATGAAGGGCACTATCTACAGGGGGGCTATATGTGGGGCACTATTTACAGGGGGCTATATGTGGGGCACTATCTACAGGGGGGCTATATGTGGGGCACTATCTATAGGGCGGGCTATATGTGGGACACTATCTACAGGGGGGGCTATATGTGGGGCACTATCTACAGGGGGCTATATGTGGGGCACTATCTACAGGGGGGATATATGTGGGGCACTATCTATAGGGCGGGCTATATGTGGGCCACTATCTACATGGGTGGCTATATGTGGGGCGACAATCTATAGGGGCTCTATGGAGGGCACTATCTACAGGGGGATCTATGGGGACACTATCTACAGCGGGCTCTATGGAGGGCACTGTGTGTGTGTGGGACACAGTGTATGGTGCTATTATAATCAGGGACACAGTGTATGGCGCTATTATGATTAGAGGTGTATTATATGGCACTATAATATTTAGCGGCGTAGTGTGTGGCACCATGAGAATTTTATCTTCGTTAATAGGTGCAGCAATGTTTGAAATGTGAGAAGCTGAAGATATCTGACTGGCAAACTGCAGAAATGGGCTGTGGCCGGGAGAAGTCAACATAGAGGTCTGGACAGGATGGAGAAGAAAAGAGAAATAGAATGACTAGAATCTGAGAAGACGTCACCTCTGAGTCACTTAATGTAAATATTTATTCTGCCTCTAATCAGTACTGTAGTCACAGTATGATCTGCAGCGAGATGATGGGTGGTATGTTTTTTTTTTGTGTGAAACAGAAACTCCCAGTATATCCTTACCATTGTTTGGGCTATGCTGGGAACTGTCATTTTACGCTGTACAAACCTATATGGCAGGGGTTGCACTAAATTGACCTGTATTTGTGCGGGTGTTGTATTTATGTACTGAGCTTGGTTCTGGTGTTTGTATTTATGTACTGAGCTTGGTTATGGTGTTGTATTTATGTACTGAGCTTAGTTCTGGTGATGTATTTATGTACTGAGCTTAGTTCTGGTGATGTATTTATGTACTGAGCTTGGTGCTGGTGCTGTATACATATACTGAGCTTTGTTCTGGTGCTGTATATATGTACTGAGCTTTGTTCTGGAGCTGTATATATGTACTCAGCTTTGTTCTGGTGTTGTATATATGTACTGAGCTTTGTTCTGGTACAGTATATATGTATGAACTTTGTTCTAGAGCTGTAATTATATAGGATATATTTATAGTAACAAAATTGCAGGGCAGATGGAATTGTTTTCAATTCATTATATATTTAACTTTTTTTAAACGCTGCACACTATAGGCTAATTACTCATTAAAGGGTCATGGGGCGTTTCCACTATCCTGAAGAGTCACGTAGTCCTGCCTTTAAACCCACCTTTCCATGTTTGATTGACATCCCCCTGGATACAACTTTCTTGGATGCGCCATTGCCTTGTATTACTTGGGCGCGCACCGTGCAGCGAGGTGTACTCTGCCCGGCTTCATCGCTGTAACGCGCATGCCAGGGGATTACAAGGCAACGGCGCATCCGCAAGAGTTTGAGGAGGTTGGTAGTGATGTAGAACAGCTAGCGGGATGTCAATCAAGGTCTGGGAGGCGCAATTTAAATTTTCGCCTCAGGCAGCAGAAAAGCTAGAATCGGCCCTACCTTGAACATAACAAATAACACCAACCTAAGAATGTTAAGAACAAGAAAGTCAATGAATAAAATTAGACACATCAAAAAACAATTAGAAGTTTCCATCTACCTCTAACACAAATCTCCATAATCTTCTTACTGAAGTATTTTTTTAAAAGGTAATAAAGAAAATTATGCTGCAGCAAAGGAGAAATTTGTGAAAATAAAATATCTATAGATCTACCACATTGTCAAAAGTATGTATCCATATGCACTCGTTGATTATCTCATTCAAAAATTATAGGCATTAACCTATTAAGGACACAGACTGTTTTGGCCTTATGGACCAGGCCAGTTTTTTCAAATCTGACATGTCAATTTATGTGGTAATAACTTTTGAAATGCTCTTATTTTTTTAAGCGATTCTGAGATTTTTCTCGTGAAACATTGTACTTTATGTTAGTGGTAAAATTTGGTCGATACATTCAGTGTTTATTTGTGAAAAACACCAATGTTTTGGGCGAATTTGCAAAAATGATAATTTTTCTAAATTTTATCTGCTTGTAAGACAAATAGTAATACCACACAAAATAGTTACTAGTTAACATTTCCCACATACAACCCCGGACGAAGGCAGTTGCCGAAACGCGCGTCGGGTCCAGACATCCTCATCATGTCCACTGGTATGTTGTACAGCTGGCACTGATCTTTCTTTTGCCTTACACTGGCCTATTGCCTCTTTGTGTATCTATGCATATTATTGCATGTTTCTTGCAGCATTGATCCTGTAACACACACCATGGTGTATACCAGGTTCTCATACATATACAGACAAATACTGTGTTCAGGTTTCTGCATTTAGCTGTTGCCATGCGTGGATTCTCACAGAGGCAATCCAGGCAGTACATATATGCATTCTTTCCCCTGCTGACCTCCTATTTTGCCATCATTCATTAGGCTTTATCAGTCACAGGTCCGCATAGGCACGTATACCACTCTATTTTCTGCTGACCTTTTATCTTGCCGTCATTTATCAGGCTTTATCAGTCACAGGTCCACATAGGCACGTATACTATTCCACCTTGTCTGTATCAACATACAAAACAAGCCTGTACAGGCTTACGTTATACCTACATCTGGTACATGATTGTGTTTGATGTCTTTTTATTGAGTGACTCATTCCCTGTTCCTGTTTTAACTTGTTGTTATGGTTTCATGTCAATAAATTTTTGTATTTTTGCTATCATTTTGTTGTGCTTCAGTCGATCATTTTCTTTGTTGGATTCTTCAATTGTTGATCGATGCACCAAGGTTATCTTGGTCATTACCTGGGACACAGACACAGTAGATTTCATATTGTTCAGCAACGTTGCTTTACACCGAACATTACTCTGTGTCTGTGCCCTGTTTCGGTTGTATTGTATTTGTTTAACATTTCCCATATGTCTACTTTATGATGGCATCATTTTTTGCACGTCCTTTTATTTTTCTAGGATGTTACAAGGGTTGTAACTTTAGCAGCAATTTCTCACATTTTCAAGAAAATTTCCAAAACCTATTTTTTAGGGACTAGTTCAGATCTGTAGTGGCTTTAAGGGCCCTACATATTGGAGACCCCCCTAAATCACCCTATTTTAAAAACTGCGCCCCTCAAATTATTCAAAACAGCATTTTGAAAGTTTCTTAACTCTTTAGGCATTTTACAGAGATTGAAGCAAACGGAAGGTGAAATTTACAAATTTCATTTTTATTGTTTTTTTGCAAAAAATCCACTTTAATCCAAGAACACAGAAGGTTTTACCAGAGAAACTCAAATCAATATTAATTGCCAAGTTTCTGCAGTTTTTAGAAAAATCCCAGATGTGGCCCTAGTAGAGCAGTCCTCAGAAGCAAAAATGCACCTAGTGGATTTTGTGGCCGCCTTTTTATTAGACTATATATTAGGCACCATGTCAAGGTCTTGTGGTGCCAAAGCAGTGGAAACACCTCCAAAAGACACCATTTGGCAAACTGCACCCCTCAAAGAATTTATCAAGTGTTATAGTGAGCATTTTGACCCCACAGGTTCTCCCGATTACGGCAAAACCCGATATGTGTCAATACACTGCTGTTTGGACACAAGGCAGCGTTCAGAAGGGAAGGAGCACCGTTTGGCTTTTGGAGCTCAAGTTTTACTGGAATAGTTTTCAGGTGCCATGTTGAATTGGCAAAGCCTCTGAGGTGTCAAAACAGTGGAAACTCCCCAAAAGTGACCCCATTTTCCAAACTACACCCCTCAAGGAATTTATTGAGGGGTTTAGTGAGCATTTTGACCTCACAGGTTTTTTTTGCTGAATTTATTGGAATTAGGGTAAATATATGATATGAAATTTGAAAATCCACATATTTTCTTATAAAATTTAGTTTTAGCTCAGATTTTCTCATTTTCAAAATAGATAAAGGAGAAAACGCACCCCACCATTTGTAAAGAAAACTCTTTTGAGCACCTCCATACCCCATATGTGGTAATAAACTGCTGCTTGGACCCACGGCAGGGCTTAGAAGGGAAGAAGCACCATTTGGATTTTGGAGCTCAAATTTTGCTGGAATGATTTTCGGATGCCATGTCGCATCTGCAAAGCTCCTGAGCGGCCAAAACAGTGGAAACACTACAAAAGTGACCCCATTTGGGAAACTACACCCCTCAAGGAATTTATCGAGGGGTATAGAGAGCATTTTCACCCTAAAGTTTTTTTGCTGAATTTATTGGAATTAGGCCGTGAAATTGAAAATCTACATTTTTTCAAAATGTTGAATTTTTTCATTTTTACAAGGAATAAAGAGGAAAAGCACCCAAACATTTGCAAAGCAATTTTTCCTGAGTACGGCAATACCCCATGTGTGGTCATAAAATGCTTTTTGGAAACACGGCAGGGCTCAGAAAGCAGGTGCGCTATTTGGCTTGCAGATTTTTCAGGATTGGTTTTTGGGCACCATGTTGCATTTGCAGAGCCCCTGAGGTACCAGTACAGGGAAAACCCCTGAAAAGTGACCCTATTTTAGAAACTACACCCCTCAGGGCATTTATCTAGGGATGTAGTGAGAATTTTGACCCCACAGGTGTTTTATAGATTTTATCAGAATTAGGCAGTGAAAATAAAAAAATTCCAAAAATGTGGTTTTATTTTCACAAAGGGTAATAGGAGAAAAAACACCACACAGTTTGTTACTTGAATTCTTCAGAGTATGGCAATACCCCATGTGTGACCCTAAACTGGTGTTTGGGCACATGGCGGGGCTCAAATTGGAACGCATGAAAAACGTGTTCGTTTTTTGCGGACGCAAAACAGAAATGCTCGTGTGAATCTAGCTTTAGGGGTGTAGTGAGCATTTTGACCCCACTGGTGTTTTTTTCATTAGAAATTAATGTGCAGCGTATGGTAAAAATTTTCCACTGATGTGCCATTTTAGTGCTTAATATGTTATGCCCAGTTTGTGCCACTAAAAACAAATACCTCAATCTATTAAATGGGTTCTCCCTGATATCGGAATGCGATATATGTGGAAGTAAACTGCAGTTTGGGCACACTGTAGGGCTCAGTAGGGAGGGAGCGCCATTTTGCTTTTAGAATGCAGATTTTGCTTGGTAGTAGTTCTGTTTGGGGTTTTATTTACATTTCAGTTTATAATGTTGGGGTATATGTAAGCTGTGCAGAGTAGATCAGGGTAAATGTAAGCTGTGCGGAGTATATCAGGGTATTATAAGGGGGTACAATAATGGGGTGAATAAATAATAATCATTAAATGTGTGGCCAGTGTCGCACTGATAAATTGTGCCCGATCTTATCCCCCTTTTGGAACACACCCTGCACCTTTTGTGTCACTATATTCTGAGAGCCAGAACTTTTATTTCGCCAACGGAGCTGTGTGAGGGCTTATTTTTTTGCGGGACAATCTGTAATTTTCATTGGTACCATTTTGAGGTATATGCAACATTTTGTTCACATTTTATTCTATGTTTTGGGAGGTGAGGTAACCAAAAAGCAGCGATTCTGGCATTATTGTAAATTTTTATTTTTTTCAAGGTGTTCACTGTGCGGGAAAAATATCAGTTTTATAGTTTTGGGTCGTTAGGAAGGCGGCGATACCAAATATGTGTACTAGGGGACTTGAAGGCCTGCATCACTGATCTCTATTCTTACCAGCTTCCGTACTTAGCAGACCAGGAGGCCATTTTTAGGCATCCGGTTGCCATAGCAACCATCAGCACCCCCGCGATTGTGTCGCGCGAGTGCCGCTCGGCTAATAACCACCTAGATTCCGCGGTCGCTTTTGATCGCGGCATCTAAGGAGTTAATCGGCTGGATCGGAGGCTAGCTCCGGTCCTGGCCGTTACAGCAGGGTGTCAGCTGTAACATACAGCTGACACCCGCTGGTGATGGTGCGAGCTCTGCTTTTGATGTTAGGTGATGTTGCGCTAAGTCATTACATGCAACGACGTGCTGTACGTGATATGTCGTTAAGGGGTTAATATGGCCTTGTTGTTATAACAGCCTCTTATGTTAAGGGAATGCTTCTCATTAGATTTTAGAAAATGGCTGTGGTGGTAGGTGACCATTTAGCCAAGTGCATTAGTAAAGTGAACTGATGTTGGTCAATAAGCACTTACCTACACCCAAGAATCCAGTTTATCCCAAAGGTGTTTAATGAAGTCGACAGCAGGGCTCTGTGGTGGTGGCTAGTACCAAATCTAACTTCAAATAAAAAAATGTATGGACCTTACTATTGCCATATGTACAATATCAAAAATATATTTATTTAAAATACAAAAACACTTGTCCACATTGCTTTAAAAACTTCTTACCCATAAAAAAATGGAGGACAGTGTGTATTTTCATACCAGTCTCATACATTATATCATTAATCTAATGGCAAAAGTTACATATATATAAAATACATCCATATAAATGCAAAGATCACCAAGAGTAATGTCAAAACATACACACCACCTACAAGCATGAGTAGAATGGTAAACCTGGTATGAAAAAAACATCCAGAATACGAACCACTATATGCCATGGTGAGAGTGTGGGAAGGAACACACTGCCCCAGGACCCCAACAGATATTTCATTCCAGCGTCTTCAGGGGGTCAAAATACCCAAACCCACTAATTACTTTATACTTTTGACTATGTAGCATATGTAGCATATAACAAGACATGATAAATGGGTTGTTTTGGCCTAAAGATGAGCATACACAAATATATTTAGACAAAAGAAAATCACCAATTCTAGTAGTAATAATGAATTGTTACTTATCTAAATATGAATAATAATATTTATTTTGGTGTCAATTTCAAATAATCTCTGTATAAATGCAGAGTTTAAACAATTATCCAAATCATTTTCATTACAGCAGTAATAGTTTAGAAAGAGACAGAAATAAATTTCATGGAAAAACAGTGCATTTTAGGCAATGTAATAATATGTTACCATAATTTCTAACGTTCAATCCATCTTGATACTATGGGTCTTCCTTATTATTAGTAAACACATCTCTCAGCCTTCCACCTACTGTGATGACAGTACATGATACAATGAATAAGATCTGCAGATGGTTATCCGCAAGTCTGCCCCCACCCACGTCCACAAGCATCAGCAAGCTTGGTTCACTGATGCTGCACGCTCCACTCATCAGGTACATAGGAAGAATGTAACACTGCAGAGTCTATACCTCAGTAACCACGCATACAGATCCCATGGCTGTTCCATTTGCTATTGATGCTTTTGTTGGACCTGAAAAAGAGATATCACACTCTTGTTTGCCTCTGGGATTAAGCGGAGGCTTTATCTGGTATTGATTTTTCCTTATCGAAATGAAAATGTGTGAAAAAGAATGCTGAGGTACTGCAGCTGATGACAAGAGAAGGACCTACGCCTGCTGGACTACTTGTCTTACAAACAGAACATATTGGCTTCTGAGTGACATATTTGGAGGCACATTGACTTCAGTGCTTTCAGTTGTTCGCAGTTTATGTTTGGGATTCTTGGCAGTCACAGACACTTTGCACAAGGTGCTGTTAGTGAGAGGGACTTCTTTTTTGAGGGATATGATGACGTGTTTATTTTTAAGAAATGCATGCACCTCTGGATTCTGTGGTAGGAGATTCACTTTATTCTAACGAAGAACAAAATATGCATCTACAGATTTTCTTTTTTCCCGGTTTCCTCTACCTTTTCTAAATTTATCAATGTCTGTAAATCTGAGTCAAAGTGGTTATCATTCTACCTGGAGTCTTCATGAGAGTGAAAAATAATTGCCACCATCTTAAACAATGTTCCTTGACATCCAATATTTGTGAAACATGGGACAGATCTGGAGGACTATTTGTTTTCTATGGTGGTTAAGTTCAGTGAAGATTTCCTGGAGTCATTATTAAGAAGCCGATGTAATGTCTTCTCCAATTAGACTCCTTTTTTTTACCCTTTTATGACTTCCTAGATTTTTACTTTTCTCAGCAGTAAATGGGACAGGGTACCTATCATACAGAGGAGGCGAAAAAGGTAAGTTTTTAAATTTCATGCTAAAAATCATTCCAATATAATATCCAGGCACAGAACTGCTGTATTTGGCAGACACAGTGGGTAATTGCCAGTTGGCGAGCTGCTGGGAGTAAAGATTAAAAGTAAAATAAGGTTACTGTTAAGTGGAAGATGGTATGAATCACCAGTCACCGAGGAATAAACTTCACAATGATAGGGAAATAATTAGTCTAAGGTTCTGGAATGTGCAGATCTATTCCATCTGGAGACAACAGAACTCTGACACAGCAGAATATAACACTGATATGACACTGCTTTTGCTCATAGGTCAGGATGATACATTACTATTTCTGTATTTTATTGATGTTGCTTATTTTTGGTATTTTTGTATTCCTTTTTCGAGATTGCGACATCGTTAGTGTATTGTGTCATGATGTCTTTGTCGGATCTAACTGTTCTTATGTTGCGTTCTAGGAGAAGAGCAATGATCATGCTGGTACTCTCCAGGAGGATTTGCACTCTGACACCAAAGCTGATAATCCCAGAAGGGACAAGGAGAAAAATAAGTTGGTGAGTTATTGTAACGACAGAAACCAGTGATGCACAGGGTAATAAGATAGCGAAGATTGAGGATACTAGTTTAACAGGGCATATTCAATTCTTTCTCTCCATCACAATCTTCTGCAATTCAGGGTAGACCTAGATGAAAAGATTTCCTCCCAGTACAGCACAGAATCCTCTGTTTATTTGGTATGTAAAAATATTTTGCTATGACCATGTTCACATTTTCCCATATGCACAATTATCTGCTGAACGTTCTACAATTGCGACAATATTGACAATCACTAATAATCTCATCCAATAACTTTTCAGATCAATTGAACATATTTACGTTGGTCTGAAACATTTGATTTGTGATCAGAGATGTAAATATTCTCATCACATTTAAGAACACCTTAACTTGCAGATTGGCGGCTTAGATAACACAATCCGGTAATTCTTAAATAACTATAGAAAGTTTAAATTTATAAGCAAAGGTCAGAAACCTAACAGCCAGCTTCACTTTCATCAGTTTCCTTCAGCAGGACGGTACAAGGGACCAAACAGTACCATGTACAAAGCACATCTGAATTTATATGTTTATTGTTTTTTTTTTTTGTTATTTCCATAGTTACATTAGGCAGTTTGGGTTAATATTTGAATATACTTTTGCAAACTAGGCATCACAAAATTTTTCATATTGTTTACCACTGGTGATGTCCTTTCACACACACACTGTAGACCAGGGCCACATATAGAAAAAATGGGAAGTTGATGGGCCGCATTACTTTCAAATTTGATACAATTCAAAATTATTGTTAGTCAATTAGTTATTTGAACTACTATAACACTATATTACTATAATACTAATACTACATTACTATAATAATACCGCTAGGTTTAAAATTTGAGAGAACGTGCTTACAGTTAAGGAAATAAGTATTTGATCCCTTGCTGATTTTGTAAGTTTGCCCACTGTCAAAGACATGAACAGTCTAGAATTTTTAGGCTAGGTTAATTTTACCAGTGAGAGATAGATTATATATAAAAAAAAACAGAAAATCACATAGTCAAAATTATATATATTTATTTGCATTGTGCACAGAGAAATAAGTATTTGATCCCTTTGCCAAACAAGACTTAATACTTGGTGGCAAAACCCTTGTTGGCAAGCACAGCAGTCAGACATTTTTTGTAGTTGATGATGAGGTTTGCACACATGTTAGATGGAATTTTGGCCCACTCCTCTTTGCAGATCATCTGTAAATCATTAAGATTTCGAGGCTGTCGCTTGGCAACTCGGATCTTCAGCTCCCTCCATAAGTTTTCGATGGGATTATGGTCTGGAGACTGGCTAGGCCACTCCATGACCTTAATGTGCTTCTTTTTGAGCCACTCCTTTGTTGCCTTGGCTGTATGTTTCGGGTCATTGTCGTGCTGGAAGACCCAGCCATGAGCCATTTTTAATGTCCTGGTGGAGGGAAGGAGGTTGTCACTCAGGATTTGACGGTGCATGGCTCCATCCATTCTCCCATTGATGCGGTGAAGTAGTCCTGTGCCCTTAGCAGAGAAACACTCCCAAAACATAATGTTTCCACCTCCATGCTTGACAGTGGGGACGGTGTTCTTTGGGTCATAGGCAGCATTTCTCTTCCTCCAAACACGGCGAGTTGAGTTAATGCCAAAGAGCTCAATTTTAGTCTCATCTGACCACAGCACCTTCTCCCAATCACTCTCAGAATCATCCAGATGTTCATTTGAAAACTTCAGACGGGCCTGTACATGTGCCTTCTTGAGCAGGGGGACCTTGCGGGCACTGCAGGATTTTAATCCATTACGGCGTAATGTGTTACCAATGGTTTTCTTGGTGACTGTGGTCCCAGCTGCCTTGAGGTCATTAACAAGTTCCCCCCGTGTAGTTTTCGGCTGAGCTCTCACCTTCCTCAGGATCAAGGATACCCCACGAGGTGAGATTTTGCATGGAGCCCCAGATCGATGTCGATTGACAGTCATTTTGTATGTCTTCCATTTTCTTGCTATTGCACCAACAGTTGTCTCCTTCTCACCCAGCGTCTTACTTATGGTTTTGTAGCCCATTCCAGCCTTGTGCAGGTCTATGATCTTGTCCCTGACATCCTTAGAAAGCTCTTTGGTCTTGCCCATGTTGTAGAGGTTAGAGTCAGACTGATTAATTGAGTCTGTGGACAGGAGTCTTTTATACAGTTGACCATTTAAGACAGCTGTCTTTAATGCAGGCACCAAGTTGATTTGGAGCGTGTAACTAGTCTGGAGGAGGCTGAACTCTTAATGGTCTTTAGGGGATCAAATACTTATTTCTCTGTGCACAATGCAAATAAATATATATAATTTTGACTATGTGATTTTCAGTTTAGTTTTTTTTTTATATAATCTATCTCTCACTGGTAAAATTAACCTAGCCTAAAAATTCTTGACTGTTCATGACTTTGACAGTGGGCAAACTTACAAAATCAGCAAGGGATCAAATACTTATTTCCTCCACTGTATTTCAACAATCCATTTTTCCAGTTTAAGTGTCGCCAAATGCAGTCCAGCGGCTCAGTTGGCAGACACACGTAAGATTGGGCAGCCCCTTTTTAAATAGTGCCACAGAGTCCTCTGTAGATGCTGCCACAGTGCCCTCTGTAGATACTGCCACAGTGCCCTCTGTAGATAATGCCACACTGCCCTCTATAGATACTGCCACAGTGCCCTCTGTAGATGCTGCCACAGTGCCCTCTGTAGATAATGCCACACTGCCCTCTGTAGATACTGCCACAGTGCCCTCTGTAGATGCTGCCACACACCCACTTGTAGATAATGCCACAGTGTCCTCTGTAGATGCTGCCACAGTGCCCTCTGTAGATGCTGCCACAATACCCTCTGTAGAGGCTGCCACAATGCCCTCTGTAAATGCTGCCACAGTGCCCTCTGTAAATGCTGCCAGTGTCCTCTGTAGATGCTGCCACAATGTCCTCTGTAAATGCTGCCACAGTGCCCTCTGTAGATAATGCCACACTGCCCTCTGTAGATACTGCCACAGTGCCCTCTGTAGATGCTGCCACACACCCACTTGTAGATAATGCCACAGTGCCCTCTGTAGATGCTGCCACAGTGCCCTCTGTAGATGCTGCCACAATGCCCTCTGTAGATGCTGCCACAATGCCCTCTGTAAATGCTGCCAGTGTCCTCTGTAGATGCTGCCACAATGTCCTCTGTAAATGCTGCCACAGTGCCCTCTGTAGATGATGCCACAGTGCCCTCTGTAGATGATGCCACAGTGCCCTCTGTAGATAGTGTCACACACTGCCTTCTGTAGTGTCACACACAGCCCCCTGTAGATACTGCCACAGTGCCCTCTGTAGATAGTGTTACACACTGCCCTCTGTAGTGTCACACACTGCCCTCTGTAGATAATGCCACACACTGCCCTCTGTAGATAATGCCACACACTGCCCTCTGTAGATAGTGCCACACTGCCCTCTGTACATAATGCCACACTGCCCTCTGTAGATAATGCCACACCCTGCCCTCTGTAGATAATGTCACACACTGCCCTCTGTAGATAATGCCACACACTGCCCTCTGTAGTTAATGCTACACACTGCCCTCTGTAGATAGTGTCACACACTGCCCTCTGTAGATAATGCCACAGTGCCCTCTGTAGATAGTGTCACACACTGCCCTCTGTAGATAATGCCACAGTGCCCTCTGTAGATAGTGTCACACACTGCCTTTTGTAGTGTCACACACAGCCCCTTGTAGATACTGCCACAGTGCCCTCTGTAGATAGTGTCACACACTGCCCTCTGTAGTGTCACACACTGCCCTCTGTAGATAATGCCACATACTGCCCTCTGTAGATAATGCCACACACTGCCCTCTGTAGATAGTGTCACAGTGCCCTCTGTAGATACTGCCACACACTGCCCTCTGTAGATACTGCCACACACTGCCCTCTGTAGATACTGCCACACACTGCCCTCTGTAGATAGTGCCACACTGCCCTCTGTACATAATGGCACACTGCCCTCTGTAGATAATGCCACACTGCCCTCTGTAGATAGTGTCACACCCTGCCCTCTGTAGATAATGCCACACCCTGCCCTCTGTAGATAATGTCAAACACTGCCCTCTGTAGATAGTGTCACACACTGCCCTCTGTAGATAATGCCACACACTGCCCTCTGTAGGTAATGCCACACACTCCCCTTTGTAGATAGTGTCACACACTGCCCTCTGTAGATAATGCCACAGTGCCCTCTGTAGATAGTGTCACACACTACCCTCTGTAGTGTCACACACAGCCCACTGTAGATACTGCCACAGTGCCCTCTGTAGATAGTGTCACACACTGCCCTCTGTAGATAATGCCACACACTGCCCTCTGTATATAATGCCACACACTGCCCTCTGTAGATAGTGTCACAGTGCCCTCTGTAGATAGTGTCACACTGCCATCTGTAGATAGTGTTACAGTGCCCTCTGTAGTGCCACACTGCCCTCTGTAGATACTGCAGCACACTGCCCTTTGTAGACAGTGCCACAAACCACTGTAGATCATCCCCCCCTATAGGAGTGGAATCCCAAGCCAGAGCATGCCAATGCACTGGCCTGGGATTCCTTTGCTGTAGAATGAGCCCAACACACCACACACTGCTGACAGCGCCACACGCCCCCTCCATGTAGGTAGCTCCATTGAGACTCCTTCCTCGATCGGGGTGGGTAGCGCTGTCAAAAGTGGGGTGTGTGGGGCGCTACTACAGAGGGGTTTCCACTACATGGGATTGTCGGACCACTATTCACCAATGCGTTCGCAGTGCGGGAGGACTGACGTTGTGAAGGAGCGCTCCTCCTTCTGACCGCTCTATCCTCTCCCCGCGGGTTCACCAATGCGTTCGCAGTGCGGGAGGACTGATATCATGAAGGAGCGCTCCTCCTTCCGACCGCTCTATCCTCTCCCTGCGGGCTCACCAATGCGTTCACATCGCTGGAGGACTGACGTCATGAAGGGCGATCCTCTCTTCCAAACGCTCTCTCCTCTCCCCGCGGGTCACGGGCCGCAGGTGACAGCCTGAGGGGCCGAGTGCTTGAGACCCCTGCTGTAGACGCTTGTACTTGAATCCTATGAATCTTAAGTCCTATATGCTTGTCTGCTTCTACAGCCCATCTGTTGTAGGTGTGACTGCTTTTGAGACAAGAAACTTTTTTCTTCTTTTTTTCCTGTACACCAGGGTTTATAGTTATCGTTCACACTTGAAAGTAGTGGTGTAGCTATTATACTGCACTTCAGGGACTGAGATCGAGGATGGGCGCTTTTTACATGTGGTTTTCCTGTGTAATGTTTTACCTTATTAAAATCAATGTGGCAAAGAAGAATGGCACAAAAATATGTAAGTTATTGACACCGTGTAAATGATATTTCCAAAAAAATAAAATCTCATTCACTGACACTTTATAGCCAAAAGTATGTGGACACCTGACATCACACTTATATATTGGACATTTCATTCCAAAGCCATAGCCATTAATATGGAGTTGCCCCCCCCCCCCCCATTGCAACCATTACAGCCTCCACTATTTTTGGGCTTTCCACAAGATTTGGGTTGTGTCTGTGGAAATATTTGCCCATTCATCCAGAAGAGCATTTGTGAGGTCAGACACTGATGTTGGACGAGAGGGCCTGGCTCGCAATTTACATTCCAATTTATCCCAAGTATTTGATGGTCTTGAGATCGGGTCTCTGTGCGATCCAGTCAAGTTCCTCCACACAAAACTCCTCACACTATGTTTTTATGGACCTCGTTTTATGCACAGGGCACAGTCATGTTAGAGCAGGAAAGGGCCTTCCCCAAACTGTTGCCACAAAATTGGAAGCATATAATTGTCCAAAATGTCTTTGTATGCTGTATGATTACCATTAACCTTCACTAGATATAATAGGCCTAGGCCAAGTCTCGAAAAACAGCCCAAGACCATTATTCCTCCTTCACCACATTTTACAATAGGCACTATGCATTCCGGTAGGTAGCGTTCTCCTGGCATCTGGCAAACCCAGATTTGTCTATCAGGCTGCCATATAGTAGAAACAACATTCATCAATCCAGAGAACACATTTTCACTGTTCTAGAGTCCAGTGGCAGCATGGTATACACCTCTCCAATCGACGCATGGCATTGTGCATGCTGATCTTAGGCTTGTGTGCAGATACTTGACTGTGAAAACCCTTTTCACGAAGCTCCTGATGCACAGTCTTTGCACTGAAGTCACTTCCAGAAGTAGTTTGTTACTCTGTAGTGTGTGATACAACAGAGGATAGGAGACTTTTACGCCCATGTGTTTCAGCACTCGGCAGCCATGCTCTGTGAGTTTGTGTGGTCGTCTGCTTTGTGGTAGAGCTGTTATTACTCCTAGATGCTTCCACTCATAGTTGACTGGGTCAGTTGTAGCAGATCAGACATTTTAAGAACTGACTTGTGACAAAGGTGGCGTCCTATGACAGTGCCACGTTTAACGTCACCGAGCTCTTTAGTATGACCTATACTACTACCAATGTTTGTCTGATAAAGTGAAGATTATGCCCCCTAGGACATAAACTTCACTTGACACAAATGAGATGGATAGATGGATCAAGTGTAGATTATGTCCCCCTGCATTCGTATATTCCAGTCAGTTGTACAGCTTGTTTTTCAGAGGTTTCCAAACACCAGAGATAAGTAATGTGTAGCCACTTTTTTAGAGAGATGTGTGACTTTGTGAAAATTCTGGAGCATTGGTTTCCCAATTCACTGTAGTCTTGTAATGCCCGTTCTTTCTCTATTCACTTTTATTCTGTTATACTTGCCAAACTGTGCCATCTTGCTTGATAGGCCTCAGTGCACTGGTACCAATATGGTACACACAATTTCAATTGCCTACATTCTCTAAAATGCCATCCTTTCCGTTTTGTATATTAGCTCCCTTTGTTGGTTGAACATTATTTTTTTTCTCCAACTATTCTATGCAAGCATTTATGTGAATTATTATGACAGGGTGAACAATTTTCACATGTAGGATAAAATAGTAAAATCTAATAAACTGGCCACTAAGGATTTATGAATATGTTATGTACTGCAATTGGTATAAAGACAGATGGAACCCCAGCAAGATTACCTGGCATAAAAGTAGGTCACAATGCAGGAAAAATGTAAATCTTTCTATAAAAAGTTTTTGATCTTAATAACTGAATGAAAAAACACAATGAACACAACAACACAATGATCTTAACAACACAATGAAAAAAATATTAAGTCTTTTATCAATGAGATAATTTATACATATAATACACCATCTTAAATTCTCCAGGGCTATCAAGTGTTAAAAAAGGCACCATGCCATTCAGACGGGTCTGTAAACTCATTGCTCTCCATAAACTGAACAAGTTGGTAATGCATATGGAGCCACCCACATCAATCTGTCTTGGATAATGAGAATATATCTGCGTGTATTCCCTGCCAGGGAATTACTTTTACTAGTCACGCTCTGGCATGTTGGAGTAGGAGTTGGGGAGACGCTATTTCAGCATTTTCATTTATATTTCAGGATCATGTTGCTGACGCAGTGTAATCCATTTCTTTATAGAATATATCCTGTATTTATTTACATAATGAAGTCCAAATTTAGTATTGTATGCAGAGCAATGTGTTTATGTGGAATTTAGCTAAATGCTGTGCAGCGCCATAACCAACCTGCTATATTTTACCCAAAATAAGTTATCCTTTATTGGTTGCATTCCCCAAGGAACAAGTATTTTACAATGTATATTCTTTGAATGACAGATCATATTGTTATAGAGTCTTCTTTTCCCTCCTCTTCTGATTATCTGGTATCTGCGGCTTCTGTACTATGTGAAATGACTCATACTTTCATACAGTTCTAGAATCTCTGAACTTGTTCCTAGGTCCAATTTATGTTCTATTTATGGCTGGTGGAATTTGAACCTACTTCACTGGCTTGCCAGTCTTCTCTTGCAAGAACCAAATCCATTTATCTCCAGCCCTTTTATTTGAAATGAAATATCTCCAATGCTAGAGTTTGGTCTATATTTATCCATATAGATTTTACAGAAGACATCTATACACATCAAAATACCTATTTTACATCTAGCACGTATCTTTGGGGGTGTACACAGGTGCGTAGCTAAAGGCTCATGGGCCCTGGTGCAAGAATTCAGCTTGGGCCCCCCTTCCCCTCCCCAACACCACCAGACCCCTGCCCGCGCCTATGTCCAGCTGCCTTGCCCAACAGTCCCCATGGATGCCCCCACAGTATAATGCCTCCACAGCTGCCTCCACTGTATAATGCCCCCCATAGCTTTCCACACACAGTATAATGCTCCATAGTAAAATGCTCCCCATAGCTGCCCCCACACAGTATAATGCCGCCCTAGTATAATGCTACCCCACCCAGTATTATGCTCCCCATAACTGCCCCATACAATATAATGCTCCCCATAGCTGCCCCTCACAGTATAATACCCCCCATAAATTCCCCCTCACAGTATAATGCCCCCCATAGCTGTCCCACAGATTAATGCCCCCCATAGCTGCCCACATAGTATAATGCTCCCCATAGCTGCCCCCACAGTATAATGCCCCCATACAGTATAATGCCACCCCATACAGTATAATGCCCCCATACAATATTAGGCACCCCCCTTAGCTGTCCTATACAGTAAAATGCTCCCATAGCTGTCACCATATCAGCCCCCCTCCCATACCCAGTATAATGCCCCCATATGTGCCTAATAAAAAATAATAACATAATTACTTACCTATTCCCGTACCCACGATGGGTGGAGGATCCTTCTCCTCCGGTCTGTGCTATGAGTGACTTGGCGCAGACAGGCGCAATGATGTCACAACATCGCGCCTGCCTGCGCCGAGCCGCTCACAGCAGAGTGAATGCTGGGGCAAGGAGCCGTCACTCTTGCTCCAGCATTCAATTCAACTGTGTCTGTATCCTAAGGATGCAGATGCAGTTGGAACTGGGACCACTCACAAAAAACCTTTTGAAACACATTGATCAAGTAAGTTATATTGTAACTGACTTATGTCTGCAGCCGAAAGTTACCATCTTATGTATCACTTTCTGTGTATGATGCCAAATCACTCATCTGATATAGAATATTCTTTTTAGTCCATTGAGTACTTACCGTTTGCATGTGCTTTGAAATGTCCATTCCTGTTACGTTACTTTGCATATTCAATCCTGGCTGGATGTTCAGTACAAACCAATGCTTTGACTTTCCATTTCTAAAATATCGGCTTGATGTTATAGAATATTTTCACCTGCGCATCAACCAGGGTTTTGTATGTTGTAGATAATATTCAGTGTACACATACCTCTGCTTATCAAACATAGCAATGTACTTTGTTTCTTTGTTGACACCATAGTCCTTTTGATATATTCTGTCTACATTTATATTTACATGTATGTAATATTCATGCTTTTGTTTTAAAGATATTTAATCAAATAAAAAATACATTTTATATGGGTTAATCCTTCTGGTCTTCAGCGGCTCCTAATTGATTCGTTTTTGGTCTAATATATATTGAGGAGTTTAATCCACCATAACAGTGTTATGGACATTAAATGAGTATAAGGCCCCATGCACACGACCGTGCCCGCAATCACGGACCGCGATTGCGGGCACGGCCGGCCGCTGACTGACAGCCACATTTTCGTGCCGTGCTCCCATACAAAGTATGGGAGCACGGCCCGCAAAATGCGAAAGAACGGACATGTTCCATAATTCCCGGAACATTTCCACGGCACTGACACCCTTCCGTAGTGCTACGGAAAGCTGTCAGTGTTCAATGAAAGTGAATGGCTCCGTTTTTGCGGACCGCAATTGCGGTCCGCAAAAACGGAGGTTTTTTGCTGTCATGTGCATGGGGCCTAATTGTGTATATAATGCGTATATTCCACTGTTTCAGAATCCAAATACTGAAATTCTTAATTCCTTGACTGGTTTAGTGAAGTTACATTGTTGGTGGCAGAACATCTGTGGAGATAGTCACAAACCTTATAAAACTTGATAAACTAATAGGTAGATTAGCCCCATGTGGACGTGCTGTCCGAGATTTGGAACACACACTCATTCGCGTGTTTTGTCAGAATTTTGCTCAATAATTCCCAGAGGAAAGGAGTGGGGGCTGGCCTGACCGCACAGGGAACATTCTGCTGTCACAAAATTCTTAGAACATTTTTAAACATATGGCAAACTATGTCAGGATAAAGCTTAAAAGTAAAACTATGTTTAAAAGATATAATACCAAGTAGTACTGTATATTCTTTAATTTCCTGGCTACAATACAATATTTAATTATATGGTAATGGGGAAAATTCCCTTTAAAGAAGAGCTCCAACTGGGAGATGGTAAGCCCCAAACTAAATCTCTCCCCCCCCCCCCCCAATTACATCCAGCAACCGGTGTTAACAAATCTTCTCAGCAGCACTCCACAATTAAAAACATAATTTTATTCATATTTCTAAAGAGATTAAAACAAATCATATACTCCCAGCAAGAAGTTAAATACAAATACTTAGCAACCACTTGCATGTTTTTCTACACTGTCCTTAGTCATGGATTAAGCTTCCACTTGTGTTGCAGGTACCTTATCTTTAATTGTATTACGTGTCTCATGTGATTGATTTGGTAAGTGTCATGCACCCTAGTGCAAACAAATGCTTCCTTAGATATCCTCACTCCACTCCAAAGGAGCGGCGGCCACCTTACTCTTTTGCTGAAGGGGAAATACTGTTGCTATAATAATATGTGAGTGAGTGACACATTCAGATCTCTACAAGAATATTCTTAGTGTGACTCATGGGTCTAAATGCACTAACTATGTAAATACTTCTGTTAGACTAGATTTCCTCACACAACATTTTGCGACCTTTTTTACCGTCAAAAATGCTACGGCCAGATGTTTGCTGTTAGTCTATAATATAATTATCTTTACACACATACCGTTTTGGTTTGTGTTTTTTTTGGAGTCCGTGACATGCTCTAGTATACTTTTTTTTGTTGTCATTTTTCTTCATAGATTTCAAAAATACTACCTTAAAAAACACCTTAAAAAAATGCATGTACAAAAAGATATTCCAAAAACGCCCTTTGATGAGAAAAAAAGCGCTCCATGTAGCGCTATTCTTTCCATCAAAATGACGAACGCCAGCACGCGGTTTGTCTGGCTCCGTCATATGACGAATCCACCACTGCGTCATTAAAAACAGAAATCACAGCATATGTGTGAACAGAGCCTTACATGTATGCCAGCATTCTAACAATTCCTGTGATTTTATAGTCTTGGTTTACTTTAGGGG
The DNA here is from genome assembly GCF_050947455.1 of Rhinoderma darwinii. Taxonomy (NCBI): domain Eukaryota; kingdom Metazoa; phylum Chordata; class Amphibia; order Anura; family Rhinodermatidae; genus Rhinoderma; species Rhinoderma darwinii. Next base: position 186,259 of record NW_027461832.1, read on the forward strand.
ATGTCCACCATTTAGAAACATAAACATTATTCCCTATTTCCATTAAAATTGTCTTTCTTGTATGGCTCTTCCTCTAACCTTATGAAACCCTTCAGTATATGGTCTGCTTTATAAGTATAAATATCTCTAAGATTTTGCTAACGCAGTTTAGTATAAAAATATACTGGCCTTTTTTCTGCAGTCAGCCCTAAGGAGCATTAAGAATTGTAGAATTGCTGTGCTTGTGGATTTGCATCATAATATATTTCCTCATTCTGCTGCCAGTACAACACTTTTCCGGACACTCCTGTAATAATGGTGAGTTCCCTTCCTAAGCAAGGCCTGATCTTTATACATTACATTGTAGCTAATAGGATGATTGGCAGGTTTTATCAGAAGCATTATTACAAGGGAAGTGCCTACATCTACATTAGAGCTGCAGAGCCATCGGAGAAACACTTCCAACAGTGAACAATTATAGGTTACAGGATTTTAACCCAAAAAGAAATATTTTGCCTCACATTAACAAACTACACGGTGGGCCATTTATATGGATACACCTAAATAAAATGGGAATGGTTGGTGATATTAACTTCCTGTTTGTGGCACATTAGTATATGGGAGGGGGGAAACTTTTCAAGCTGGGTGTTGACCATGGCGGCCATTTTGAAGTCAGCCATTTTGTATCCAACTTTAGTTTTTTCAATGGGAAGAGGGTCATGTGACACATCAAACTTATCGAGAATTTCACAAGAAAAACAATGGTGTGCTTGGTTTTAACGTTACTTTATTCTTTCATGAGTTATTTACAAGTTTCTGACCACTTATAAAATGTGTTCCAAGTGCTGCCCATTGTGTTGGATTGTCAATGCAACCCTCTTCTCCCACTCTTCACACACTGATAGCAACACCGCAGAAGAAATGCTAGCACAGGCTTCCAGTATCCGTAGTTTCAGTTGCTGCACATCTCGTATCTTCACAGCATAGACAATTGCCTTCAGATGACCCCAAAGATAAAAGTCTAAGGGGGTCAGATCGGGAGGCATTTCTTCTGCGGTGTTGCTATCAGTGTGTGAAGAGTGGGAGAAGAGGGTTGCATTGACAATCCAACACAATCGTCAGCACTTTGAACACATTTTATAAGTGGTCAGAAACTTGTAAATAACTCATGAAATAATAAAGTAACGTTAAAACCAAGCACACCATTGTTTTTCTTGTGAAATTCTCGATAAGTTTGATGTGTCACATGACCCTCTTCCCATTGAAAAAACTAAAGTTGGATAAAAAATGGCTGACTTCAAAATGGCCACCATGGTCAACACCCAGCTTGAAAAGTTTCCCCCCTCCCATATACTAATGTGCCACAAACAGGAAGTTAATATCACCAACCATTCCCATTTTATTTAGGTGTATCCATATAAATGGCCCACCCTGTACTATAATATAACTTCTCAGCTATATACTGTGAACGATAGAGCTTCGTGTTTTAGTAAGCTGCGTCATCAGTCAGTTGGATTGTTGTGTCATCAATAACGTAACTAAAGTAGTCCTTTGGAAAAAATAAAACACAGATTGCCATGTAGTTGTATAGGGGTTGTCCTCTCAGGGATATAGTCATCCTAGAGAGAGGGCCCTTTGCTGGGGTTCGACTACTTGATGTAATGCAGCCAGAAATGTTGTGTCTATCATCTTTTGGGCCATTTTCCTTCCCTCTGGTGGTTTTTGTAAATGTTTTTGTCTCTTCAAGCTTGACAAGTAGTCACATTCTTTCTGGTATGATGTAAGAGCAGTTCTGTGGGCTTTAGGACAGTCAGATATGTCTCCCTGCTGCTCCACTTCACACTATTTTACTAAAACACTGAGTGGGAAGCTGCAGTTGCATCCACCTCCTCCATCTTCTTTTTACTGATTTCTACAAAGATAGATTTTTTTGTTGATTGAGGAGTACAGAGAGTCTGCTGGCAGAAAAATTGAAACTACATGTTCTAATAAGTTATATTACAAAGTGTTATAAATTTACAAACAGATTTACCTTTGCTTAAATTTGGTTAAGGTCTCCAATTTACCTGCTAGCAGAGGCTACAGATGATTCTGCAGCAGCATCAGCGTTTGCAGGTAAGTAGCTACATCGATTTACCTGCAAACGCCGATGCTGCTGCAGAATCATCTGTAGCCTCTGGTGCCGATGTGGCCGACACGATGCAGGACCTGTGAGTGACGTCACAGATCTGCACTGTCAGAAGCTGGGCGTTCTGAAGAGAAGTGGATGATACTTCTCATCAGAACGCCCAGCTAGTAAAAGAAGTAAAAACGCCCCGATGTACGCACATAAGACACGCCCAGTTGTACTTTTACTTTTCAACACGCCCAGTTGTACTTTTGCAAGCCTCATTTGCATAAATACAAAAATGGTCATAACTTGGCCAAAAATGCTTGTTTTTTAAAAATAAAAACGTTACTGTAATCTACACTGCAGCGCCTATCTGCTGCAATAGCAGATAGGGGTTGCAAAATCTGGTGACAGAGCCTCTTTAAATTTTTATTTCTTTCTCCTATTATTATTTTATGTTATTTGATTATTATTGTTTTTTGTGGATGAGATTCTGGGTGACACTGTCTCCGTCCATCGCTGGTTGGGACACTGTCCGAGGTTGCCGCGGGTGTATGCCCGGACTGACTTTCTGTCGTCATTGCGGGGGTCACCTTGTGGGGCCCCCCCACTGCAGATGGGGACCCGGTCTGGGACGTCCCTTTGACTTTGTCTCTGACTGGCTCCCTGTGGTCACTGGGTGGGTGATATCTTGGTGCCCGCGTTGGCTGGCGGTGACTTAGTCTGGTGCTGCCGCGTGGCGGCTCTGTTGACTGGCTCCAGACCGTGGGACTGGCAGCTCTTTGGCATGTTTAGGCACATGTGGAAATATACTAATATGCTTACTGACATATTGATTTGATGTGCTGTTTTTTTAATTTATTTTTGTTTTATTTATTTTTATTTTTGTTTCCATTATATATTTGTTTTTATTTTTAATTCAATTTAATTTAATTATTTTAGTTTTTTGTTATACTGAAAAGGCACCTATCCACAATGTTGATGGAATTTATTTGAATTTACATGATATGATTACAATGAGTAGAATATTGAGATATGTACTAATTGATTTATTATTATTTATAGATTATTAAAAAATTAGGGTTCCTCTTTGAGACAGAAAAGCCCAAATATATTGTAAGATACTTAGTGCCTGCAAACAGGCACGATTTCTGCAATAAGATTTATTTATAATTTGGGGTTACAATATTTTGATTTTATTTGATACTTTTGTATCATATTGATCTACATATATTGTTTAAAGAGGACTACACTTTTTGTTATTTGTCCTGATTTCAAAGGAGCTCTAGTAATAGCAACTCTGCACCTTTAAGTTGAATACTATAAAAGGTGCAGGTATGCTAATTGCCATGACAGCTCTGAGGAAATCCCAGCTGGATTGAAACGCGTGAGCCAAGTTATTTTATCATGGACGTGAGTGACGTCATCACACTGTGAAACTGTGGACACCATGCAGCGTGACATGCTGAAATATACGGGCGAGATTGCCTAGACCTCTCTGGTCATACTAACTAGGACTGGCTCACTGCAGTCTCACTGGTTTGTACCGAACAGAAACGGACTGTCTGTCTCATCCTGAAAGACGGGATTGAGGATGTTTTAGTGGTTCATGAAACATTGAAGCCCGAGAATTAACCTATACAGAGCGAGTAATGTATTTGCTACCTGGTTCAATAAGGACTTTCTGATTTGAAACTAAAGACCACCTGGCAAAAAATATATCCAAAATGAGGCCCCTGGATATCAACATATAGTTGAGTATACTCACCTTTGGAGTAATTTGTATATACTCTATATGCTACATATACGCTGGAAAATATTACAGATTACTATTCCCATCAAAGGACATTGGTGAAATTCCTTTAAAGTTACATCTTATGTGATCAATAATAGGGAACTATTGTTTACCTCTGTACATATATGCTACACTAGGGTCCTTACCCTTTGTGCGGTATTCCTGGAACTTGTAATTCTACTGCTTACCTGGCCAAGAAGTCTGGGTTTTATTTTAATATATTTTTTCACACAATTGTGGTTGGTATTGTCCCGGGAAATGGTATCTATAAAAGTTTTATATTTGGTAAACTTGAATTAAATTTGTTAATTTTGCAACTCGGTGTGTGCTGGTTTTGTCCGGTAACCTTTTTGTTTTTCCTTTAAACTGTCCGGTTTAATTCGGGGACGGTTGGGATTTCCTATGCATTTCCTACTTAGATGGGTCCCTTAACAATAAGCTGATCACAAAGTCTCTACTTCCTTGGAACCTCATCAATCAGCTATCATGTGTAACGAAACCTGGCATTAAGTGTTCATTTACCCTGCAGCGCCACCATAAGGAAAATTTAGCATTACTCATTGTCCATTCCAGTAAATGGGTTGTCTGTTTAATACAGGACAGGTCCTACAGAGCGAGACATGCTATTTGTAAATGCTCTTCTCACTCTGGCCAATAGATGAGGATTCTGAATGGAGGACCCCCTTCTATTAACCTAAAAGTCCCTAATAGGGTATATGAAAATGTTTTTTTTAAACTGGACAACCCTTTTAACCTCTTCCCGCAAAATGACCGGTCTGGTATGTCGGCATAAAAAGCAGCTTCCCGCAATCCGACGTACCAGACCTGTCATTAAGCTGAAGCGGGCACAAGGGCTGTGCTCGCTTCATCTTCAGCGGGTGTCAGCTGTAATATACAGCTGGCATCCCGCTGCACCGGCGGCGATGGCAGTTACCGCCGATCGCCGCCGTGTAACCCCTTCAATGCGGCGGTCAATGGCGAGAGATTGCAGGCTGCGATGGTTGCTATGGCAACTAGAAAGCATAGCAACGGCTTCCTGGTTGCCAGGTACGGAAACCTATTAGGTCCTGCCCAAGTCATTATGCCCTGATGTACTCCGCACAGCTTACATATACCCTGATGTACTCCACACAGCTTACATATACCCTGATGTATTCCTCACAGCTTACATACACCATGATGTACTCTTCACAGCTTACATATACCCTGATGTACTCCATAAAGCTTACATATATCCTGATATACTCCTCACATATTACATATATGCTGATGTACTCCTCACAGCATACATATACCCTGATGTACTCTGCACACCTTACATATACCCTGATGTACGCCGCACAGATTACATATACCCTGATGTACTTCGCCCAGCTTACATATGCCCCCACATTATAAGCTGAAATAACAGTAAAACCCCAAACAAAACTACAAAGCAAAATCTAAGCTCCAAAAGCCAAATGGCGCTCCTTCTGAGCCTGATAGTGTGCCCAAACAGCTTTATGTGACCACATATGTGGTATTACTGTGCTCTGGAGAACCCGCTTAACAATTTATGGGTTGTCTGTCTCCAGTGGCACAAGCTGGGCACAACATATTGGTCACAGATTTCAAATGGCAATTTTCAATCTGGAACATCCACTGTGCACTAATTTCTGCAAAACACTTGCGGGGTCAAAATGCTCACAATACCTCTAGATAAATTTCTTCAGGGATGTATTTTTCAAAATGGCGTAATTCTTTGGGGGTTTCCACTGTACTGGTACCTTAGCTCAATGCAACGTCCGAAAACTAATTTTGTAAAATCTCCACTCAAAAAACAAAATTGCACTCCTTTATTTTAGAGCCTTGCTCTGTGGGGTATTGCCGTACTCGGGAGAAATTGCTTTACAAATGTTGGGCGGCTTTTTCTCTTTTGTCCCTTGTGAAAATGAAAAGATTCAACTTTTTAGAGGAAAAAAATGGATACTATTTTTTACGGCCTAATTCCAATAAATTCTTCAAAAGACCTGTGGGGTCTAAATGCTCATTATACCACTCAATAGATTTCTTAAGGTGTGTAGTTTGCCAAATGGGGTCACTTTTTGGGGCCTCCTACAGTTCTGGCCCCGCAGGGGCTATTGAAATGTGACATGGCACCTGAAAACCTTTCTAGCTAAATTTGAGCTCCAAATGGTGCTCCTTCCCTTCTGAGCCGTGCCGTGGGTCCAAACAGCAGTGTATGACCACTTGTGGGGTATTTCCGTAATCAAGAAAAATTTCTTTTCAAATGTTGGGGTGCTTTTTCTCCTTTATTCCTTGTGAATATTAAAAATGTCCACGTTTTATCAGAAAAAATGTACTTTTCAATTTCATGGCCTAATTTCAATAAATTCAGCAAGAAAACTGTGGGGTCAAAATGCTCCCTATACCCCTAGATAAATTCCTTCAGGGGTGTAGTTTCCTAAATGGGGTCACTTTTGGGGGTTTCCACTGATTTGGTCCCGCAGTAGCTTTGTAAATGTGACATGGCGCTGCAAACCATTCCAGCAAAATTTGAGCTCCAAATGCCAAATGGTGTTCCTTCCCTTCTAAGCCCTGCCGTGGGTACAAACAGCAGTTTATTGCCACATATGGGGTATTGCTGTGCTCAGAAGAGGTTGATTCACAAATTTTAAAACTACATTTTATTAGAAAAAAACGTCGTTTTTTATTTTCACGGCCTAATTCAACTAAAGTCAGAAAAAAATGTGGGTCAAAATGCTTACTATACCCCTCGATAAATTCCTTGAGGGGTGTACTGTCCCAAATGGGTTCACTTTTGGGGGTTTTCCACTGTTTTGGTCCCACAGGGGCTTTGCAAATTCGACATGCCACCCGAAAACCATTGCAGCAAAACTTGAGCTCTAAAAGCCAAATGGTTCTCCTTCCATTCTGAGCTCTGCCGTGTGTCCAAGCAGCAGTTTATTACCACATATGGGGTATTGCCGTAATCGGGAGAAATTGCTTTTCAAATGGTGTTTTTTTTTTGTCCTTTGTCTTGTAAAAATTGAAAATGTCTATGTTTTATTGTAAAAAAAAATTATTTTCATTTTCACGACCTCATTCCACTAAATTCAGCAAAAAACCAGTGTGGTCAAAATGCTCACTATATCCCTTGATAAATTCCTTGAGGGGTGTAGTTTTCCAAATGGTGTCTTTTTGGGAGTGTTTCCACTGTTTTGGCCCCAAAAGACCTCTTCAAACCTGACATGGTGCCTAAAATATATTCTAATAAAAAGAAGGCCCCAAAATCCTCTAGGTGCTCTTTTGCTTCTGAGGCCGGTGCTTCAGTCCATTAGCACACTAGGACGGGCCACATGTGGGATATTTCTAAAAACTGCAGATTCTGAGCAATAAATATTTTGTGCATTTCTCTGGTAAAACCCTCTGTGTGACAGAAAAAAAAGGATTACATTTCTGCAAAAAAGAAAGAAATTTGTAAATTTCACCCCTCCTTTGCTTTAATTCTTGTGAAACACCTAAAGTGTTAAAGAGGCTCTGTCACCAGATTTTGCAAACCCTATCTCCTATTGCAGCAGATTGGCGCTGCAATGTAGATTACAGTAACGTTTTTTGTTTTTTAAAAACGAGCATTTTTGGCCAAGTTATGACCATTTTTATATTTATGCAAATGAGGCTTTCTAAAGTACAACTGGGCGTTTTTAACGTTAAAGTACAACTGGGCGTGTATTGTGTGTGTACATCTGGGCGTTTTTACTTGTTTTACTGGCTGGGCGTTGTGAATAGAAGTGTATGATGCTGACAAATCGGCATCATCCACTTCTCTTCACAACGCCCAGCTTCTGGCAGTGCACAGACACACAGCGTGTTCTCGAGAGATCACGCTGTGACGTCACTCACTTCCTGCCCCAGGTCCTGCATTGTGTCGAACGAGCGAGGACACATTGGCACCAGAGGCTACAGTTGATTCTGCAGCAGCATCAGCGTTTGCAGGTAAATAGCTACATCGACTTACCTGCAAACGCCGATGCTGCTGCAGAATCAAATGTAGCCTCTGGTGCCGATGTGTCCTCGCTCGTCCAACACGATGCAGGACCTGAGGTAGGAAGTGAGTGATGTCACAGCGTGATCTCTCGAGAACACGCTGTGTGTCTGTGCACTGCCAGAAGCTGGGCGTTGTGAAGAGAAGTGGATGATGCAGATTCGTCAGCATCATACACTTCTATTCACAACGCCCAGCTAGTAAAACAAGTAAAAACGCCCAGATGTACATACACAATACACGCCCAGTTGTACTTTAACGTTAAACACGCCCAGTTGTACTTTAGAAAGCCTCATTTGCATAAATATAAAAATGGTCATAACTTGGCCAAAAATGCTTGTTTAAAAAAAACAAAAAACGTTACTCTTATCTACATTGCAGCGCCGATCTGCTGCAATAGGAGATAGGGGTTGCAAAATCTGGTGACAGAGCCTCTTTGAGAAACTGTCTTAATACTGTTTTGAATACTTTGAGGGTTCCGTTTTTAAGATGGGGTGATTTATGGGGGGTTGTATTGTATGGATTCCTCAAAGCCACTTCACAACTGAACCGGTCCCTGAAAAAATAGCCTTTTGAAATTTTCTTGAAAATGTGAGAAATTGCTGCTAAAGTTCTAAGCCTTGTAACGTCCTAGAAAAAGAAAAGAACATTCAAAAAACCAATGCCAACATAAAGAAGATATATGGGATATGCAAAATAGTAACTATTTTGTGTGGTATTACTATCTGTTTTACAAGCAGATACATTAAAATTTATAAAAGCGCTAATTTTTGCAAATTTTCTCTTAATTTTGGGTTTTTTCACAAATAAATATTGAATTTATCGACCAAATTTTTTAACTAACATAACGTAAAATATGTCACGAGAAAACAATCTCAGAATCGCTTGAATAGGTAAAAGTATTCCAAAGTTATTACCACATAAAGTGACACATGTCAGATTTGAAAAATTCGGCTTCATCTTTAAGGCCAAAACAGGCTGTGTCCTGAAGGGGTTAAGAAGATTTCTTTAATAATAGGTGCCTTTTAACAATAATAATAATAGTTATAATTTTGTAGTATGTTATCTAGGGATCAGTACATTTTTGTTGGGTTACACTTTTTAACTTGTTTTCTCTTTATTTGAGCAATCTACAGCAATATCCATCTGGGAGTGAGCAGTGACTCTGCTGTTTGCATATTTTAGATGCATTATGGAAAATGGGCCAGTCAACCAATGGTTCAACATAGAATGTAAAATAGAGCTTAACAATTCAGAAGTGCTTTGTTTCTAATCTTATAGATTAGCAATAACCCTGACACCAATAATGGATGTACAGTATAAGTGAATAATGTTAGTTCATCTTTACTTACAGCTTATGTAGGAAATATTTTAACATGACAAATTATTGCAACACAGTGTTTATTTGCTCAACTAAGGCCTCGTTCACATCTGCGTCAGGGCTCCAGGAAGCTGAGTAGTTGTTTGGTGGGGTCCTCACACTGTAGAACTGATTTAGCTGTGCTTGTCTGTGACATGGAGGGAACCAGGGGGTTGCCTACCTGATTTTTTTTATTTTTTTAGGACAATTTATCCAAAAATCATAGACCGCCAATATTTTTTACGGACAAATTGGAAAACCACAATGAGTTATAAAGATTCCAAGTAATAGATGTCTATAGCTTAGAATAGTGACACTAACATATTAGCAGCATGTATTGTGGCTTCTAAAATTATAATAACAATCCCAATAATCTGTATGAGCTCCTCCAACTTTAAACAAAAAATCATGGATGCATCAATATTTTTTTACAGACACTGGAAAAAAGTGCCTTATTTTTATGGACTGTCCTGGAATTTACGGACGGTTGACGCTGGAGGGATGACTGTGGTTACCAATGCTTTTCCTTCACTAAATAACAAGTTTAGTATAAGAATATCACATCATATAAAATATCTGCTCTCTATTGATAGGTAGAAGACATTTGATAGGTACAGACATTTTAGTAACTTGTTAGCTAGAATTGTTTGGGCACTGCTACCAAAGTGATTATTGTATAAACGGCTCTTGGCAGCTTTTGTGCAGAGACGTTGTGGATAAATTCATGATTAAGCCAAAAGAACAACACAGCAGAAGTGAGCAAAGAAATGCAGGCTGAAATATGAAAGAGCTTTACTGCTTTCATGGGAAGGTTGTTATCCCATGCTGTGTGAGAAAAGTGCCAAACATATGGCCAGTTTTGGAATATAGTGGAAAGCATGCAGTAATGTTTACCAAGCATTCATTTTACTATTCACTGAATAGTTTGATTGTCCATTCTCTACATCCACAATAAATATAGTCTAATAAAGATTGGAAGCAATTAAATATATTTGTATTGTGATGAATTATTATAATTTATTTTTATTACCTGCTGTATACATACCAACAAGGTGTATGTTGCTGGGCACAGTATAGCTCATTTACAAAAAATACTGTGGAAAAGTTAGAGATTTCCTACACTAGACAAATCTTAATCTATCGACACAGGATCAGTCTGTCTATCTATCTATCTATCTATCTATCTATCTATCTATCTATCTATCTATCTATCTATCTATCTATCTATCTATCTATCTATCTATCTATCTGTCTGTCTGTCTGTCTGTCTGTCTGTCTGTCTGTCTGTCTGTCTGTCTGTCTGTCTGTCTGTCTGTCTGTCTATCTCATGCAGGCAATATACTGTACTTTACACTACTTTTCTGATTCTGCAAAGATGACCATACTTGTCAGAAAACACCTAATCAATAGCATTTGTTTCCAGTGTACAGTATGTACAGGGTGGGCCATTTATATGGATACACCTAAATAAAATGGGAATGGTTGGTGATATTAACTTCCTGTTTGTGGCACATTAGTATATGGGAGGGGGAAAACTTTTCAAGCTGGGTGTTGACCATGGCGGCCATTTTGAAGTCGGCCATTTTGTATCCAACTTTAGTTTTTTCAATGGGAAGAGGGTCATGTGACACATCAAACTTATCGAGAATTTCATAAGAAAAACAATGGTGTGCTTGGTTTTAACGTTACTTTATTCTTTCATGAGTTATTTACAAGTTTTTGACCACTTATAAAATGTGTTCAAAGTGCTGCCCATTGTGTTGGATTGTCAATGCAACCCTCTTCTCCCACTCTTCACACACTGATAGCAACACTGCAGAAGAAATGCTAGCACAGGCTTCCAGTATCCGTAGTTTCAGTTGCTGCACATCTCGTATCTTCACAGCATAGACAATTGCCTTCCGATGACCCCAAAGATAAAAGTCTAAGGGGGTCAGATCGGGAGACCTAGGGGGCCATTCAACTGGCCCACGACGACCAATCCACATTCCAGGAAACTGTTCATCTAGGAATGCTCGGACCTGACACCCATAATGTGGTGGTGCACCATCTTGCTGGAAAAACTCAGGGAACGTGTCAGCTTCAGTTCATAAAGAGGGAAACACATCATCATGTAGCAATTTCAGATATCTCGTGGCCTTGAGGTTTCCATTGATGAAGAATGGCCCCACTATCTTTGTACCCCATATACCACACCATACCATCAGTTTTTGTGTTCCAACAGTCTTGAAGGGATCTATCCAATGTGGGTTAGTGTCAGACCAATAGCTGTGGTTTTGTTTGTTAACTTCACCATTCACATAAAAGTTTGCCTCATCACTGAACAAAATGCTGTGAAGATACGAGATGTGCAGCAACTGAAACTACGGATACTGGAAGCCTGTGCTAGCATTTCTTCTGCGGTGTTGCTATCAGTGTGTGAAGAGTGGGAGAAGAGGGTTGCATTGACAATCCAACACAATGGGCAGCACTTTGAACACATTTTATAAGTGGTCAGAAACTTGTAAATAACTCATGAAAGAATAAAGTAACGTTAAAACCAAGCACACCATTGTTTTTCTTGTGAAATTCTCGATAAGTTTGATGTGTCACATGACCCTCTTCCCATTGAAAAAACTAAAGTTGGATACAAAATGACCGACTTCAAAATGGCCGCCATGGTCAACACCCGGCTTGAAAAGTTTCCCCCCTCCCATATACTAATGTGCCACAAACAGGAAGTTAATATCACCAACCATTCCCATTTTATTTAGGTGTATCCATACAAATGGCCCACCCTGTATAGAGATGTAAAAATACTGCATATTCTTTATAGTTTAAGGAAGGATAACCTCAACACAGAGGCATAACAAGAAACCATGAGTCTCAATAGTGCCACTCTCCACCCTGACCACTTTGCCGTTTTTTCAGAACATGATAATCTTAAGATTGTTTTGTTCCCTACTTTGTGCCATGTGTCTTTATGTAATGCACAAGGGATAATGCGCAAAGTGATGTCACAGCATAGAGACAATACACACGGGGATGTCACAGTACAATGATAATCTACTCAGGGAAATTACAGTGCAGGAATGGTGCAGCCACGTCACATTACAGGGATCATGCATAAAGTAATGTCAGAGCACACGAATATAGTACATGGTGATGTTAAAATACTTGGTTAAGGCACACAGTGATGTTAGGGCACAGGAATAATGCACAGCAAAATGTCACTATGCACACTGTGACATCACAACAAAGCTAAAAAAAAAACATAATGATGTCACAGTACTGGTACACTATACACAATGATGTTACAGTACAACGATCATGCATTCAACTGGGGCATAATGCGTAATAGGAGCCTCTTTTAATTTTACATGACCCCCTTCCATCACCCATAGTCATCACTTACTGCAACTTACCTCTAATTGTTTGGCCCCATAGTAGTTGCTATGCCTATTTCTGCATATCCCTTCATGAATTCCTGTCATCTTGCTCTGGAAGCCCTTCTGGTGAACCAGTAGCTTCCTCTTTGCATTTTAGTATTGTACAAATTACATTATTTGAAGTAGAAACTTTATAAATATAGTTGTATTGTCTTCTTGATAGTAGTTGCTTTGTTGTCTCCTGTTTAAGCTTATTGTAACATAATGTGTAGTTTAATTTTTCCTACTATTATTTAATGCTGCCACCTCTCATTCCTTCAAACTACTAAAGCAATAAAATGATCAAATTCAATATCCAGTTAATTAGTATTATTTGTCATTATGGTATATGTTGGATTTGCTATAATTCACATTAATGGTTTCTCTTTGTATTTAGGAATGTTAGATGTGGTCTCAGTATTGAGTTTTGAAATGTCAAGCTTGAGATCATAATTCCCAACTATGTTATTTTTTTTTCACTTTCTTGCGCAACCTAGACCTATAGTGTAATGTAATTTGTACCTGTGCAAGATTGGCTTTAAAATTGGCCATACACCACCTCGTCCCATTGGACCACATTCCTCTCTTCGACCCCATTCATACCTTACTCTTGTAACATGATACATAGTCCCCCTTTAGGGTCAACCCACAATACAATATGGAGACGTAATATACGGAACGTTTTTTGTAGCCTCACCCGCTTTCATCATACTAATGCCATGCGAATTGCTGCTCTCTACTGTTTTTCTTTAACCCTTTCACGACTGCCATATGGCTGTATACATTCCAACTACCGATGCCCCATGCAGTAGTCACATATAAAAGCGTTGGCAAACTGGAACGGGGTTTAATGAGTGCAGTGCTGCTTCAGTGTGAGCAGAACTGCACTCTCATGTCTGCCAGGGCTTTAAGAGCCCTGGAATACACCCCCCACACTGTAGATAGTGCCACACACAACCCCGCTATAGATAGCATCGAACCCTCCATCCCCCTGAATATAGCGGCACCTAAACTCCCACTAGGAGCGAAATCCCCGGTGTCAGAACACTCTGTGCCGGGGATTCTGCTTCTAGAGAGAGCCCCTGATATCACTGTCCACTGTCAGGGGCCCTCTCCAGGAGTGGAATCCCCGGTCGACACTCTGACCGGGGATTCCGCTACTGGAGAAGCCCCTGTCGTCACTATCCATATATGGACAGTGACGTCAGGGGCTCTTTCTGGGAGCAGAATCCCTGGCCGACATTCTGACCGGGGATTCCGCTACTGGAGAAGCCCCTGGTGTCACTATCCATATATGGACAGTGATGTCAGGGGCTACTCCTGGAGCGGCATCCCCGACCACAGCGCTGCCAATTCTCAGGCAGGGGATTGCGCTTTTAGAGTCACCCCTGATGTCACTGTCCATATATGGACAGAGACATCAGGGGCTCCCTCTAGGAGCGGAATCCCCGGCCAGAGGGATTCCGCTCCTACAGGGAGCTACGGTGGTGCTGTCTACAGGAAGGGGGCGCCATTTCCTGAGGGGGTGCTGCTATCTACAGGGGGAGTGGCGCTATTTACAGGGGAAGTAGCGCTATCTACAGGGGGTGGCGCTATCTGCAGGGAGGGCGACACTATATACAGGGGGGAAGGTGCTATCTACAGGGGGTGTGGTGTTGTCTACAGGGGGTGCTATATACAGGTGGTGTTGCACTATCTACATGGGCACTGTGGCATTTTATGGGCACTACATACAGGGGACACTGGTGTTATATACATGGGCACTGTGTGTGGCACTATGTTGGAACTCAGTGGGAACTATGGCACTATGTGGGCACTGTAGCACTATGTACAGTGGGCACTATCTATGCGGGCACTGGAATGATCTACAGTGGGCAATGTGGCACTATCTACAGTGATATTGCGTTACTATCTACATGGTCACTGTGGTGTTTTCCGGTGGCTGGGACAAAAAAACCCTAACGAATAAAATTCATCCATTTTTTTAACGTCCATGAAAAACGGATGGCAAATGGCGGTGAAGAATGGTCAGATGACCGGGAAATGGATTCAGATTTTTAGACACATTGATGAAAAACAGCCATGAAAAACTGACAGTTGATCCGTTGTTAACTGCCGTTTTTTCACGTTGTGTGAATATAGCCCTCTTCACTCTCCCCTCACAGCGATCCAGGGTGACGGAGAGAGAAGATGACTAATTGTTACAGAGCTGTACAGTGTGTGTGTGTGTGTTTGTGTGTGTGTGTATGTATGTATGTATGTATGTGTGTATATGTGTGTATATGTATGTATACATATATATATATTCATATATATATATATATATATATATATATATATATATATATATATATATACATACATATACACACATACATATGATATAGATAAATATATATAAATATTATTTTTTTTTTCACATTTTTGTGATTTGTCTGCTCATAATAAAAATTTAAAATATGGAATTAATTAAACTAATCTACAAAATGAAAGCCTCATAAGTCTTGTATAAAAACCAAAGTAAAAATAGTTGTGATATTCAAAGCGGTTCCAAAAATATTATCGTTTAAAGAAGTGTATATCAGAAATGGAAAATTTAATCTGAACACAGGGGCATCAATGACCATTGGTCATGAAAGGGTTAATATGATATTCCAGAACTAGAGTCCAGGCTCATCAAGACCTCCACCCACCCTTGTGCCCTTCCCACTCTTGTTCTGTTTCCCTCTTGTTTTTCTCCTCCCACTCCTTTCTTTATTTACGTAGGTGATGTTTTGTACCCTACGATTCATTTCAATGGCTGTTGATATAATGCAGTGTACGAAGGAGCCTAAACTGTTGTTGTGCTTCTTCTCCATTAATCTTGCAATACTTCTGCTTGATATGCCTATTCACACTGAAACTAAGTATCGTTGCTTCTAAAGAGATATAAATCTCACCTTGTCGTTGGGGCTATACCCCTATTGTTGTTTTCTTTATTTCTAAGGAAGTAGTTACTTACACTATGTTTTAATTCCTGTCTGTTTTGAAAATCAATAAAAATTTTGAATATGAAAAAAAAAATAATTGGCCATACACGTAAGATTTCAGATGTCCAAAGAGGCAGATTTAGACCATTGTCTGCTAAATATCTGCACATTTTCGGGACATAAACAAGCATGACAAATGCTAACCAAATGCAGCATATATATATATGGTAAAGTTGATTTGTCTCTTTGATTTTTGCAATCGTTGCCAGGTTCAGTTGTAGGCAATATTTGTAAAATCGTATGCCAAAATCTACGTGAAATGAAATATGTGCACCCAAAATAGAAGCCCAGTCCAGATCACAGAACAAGGCAGAGATCGGTCTTACAATTGTTGGCAATTTATCATTTTAACTTATGGTGTTGTGGTTCAAGACAACAACTGTGAATTATGAATCATTTAGAAAGCGCTAATATAAGGCAGACTAACTCACTACATTGTAGACATTTCCTCAGATACAGAGATCTAGCTCATCAGCTGAATTTTACTCATGATTAATCACGTAAGCAGTAAAACTGGGTTCGCACGTCACAGTCAAGTCATGGTTTGTTCCAAAAAAAAAAAAGTCTGCGACGTGTGAACACAGCCTAGCTTTTAATAAAATTAGGCCAAGTGTAGGTATGGTGGTAGCTCAGTTTGGAGGGTGAGGCCGCATTATGAGGTGAAAAGTAGATTGTCACGGTTTGTGGGTATGTAGGCACACTAGGCCGCACCGCCGTAGCGGGGAGGCAACTGGCCAAACAACAGAGCACCCCAGTAATTCAAAGTCCCGCACTAGGGTACCTGGGTAGTCCAGACAGTGGCCACAGCTCTGGCATAGACGGAGATGGGTGCAGCAGGTAACGCAGGACGTGGCGGATGACAGCAGGTGCCGCAGGTTGCGCCATACATGGCAAATCACACCAGACGTGAAAGATGATACTGGACGTGGCAGATGACACAGGACGTGGCAAATGATAGCAGGTGCAGTAGACACGACTCTAACACTAGGAGGCACAGGAACAAGAACACAGCACGGGATATGGAACAGGTAACAGGGCACGGGTAACAACTGGAACGAGAAACACTAAGGAACCATTTGCAAGACAGACTTGGGATACACTAACAATGCTCAGGCAAGGATCAGAAGGGCAGGGACCTTCTTATAGTCCAGTAAATCATGTGAGTTGATGATGATGATTGTCTTCATGTACGAGCGCTGCCCTTTAAGAGCAGGAACGAGCGTACACGTGCACCCTACGGGACACAGCGGACCGGAGCGGAAGTGAGCGCTGGTGTCTCCTAGGAAGGAGATGGGGACCAGCGCTCACAGATCCATGGCTGCGGGCATCGGGAGGTGAGTAAACCCGACGGCCCGTGGCCATGGACGCTACAGTATCCCCCCTCTTATGCCCCCTCTTCTTAGGGCCAGAGCGGGAGGGGAATTTCTTAATGAGAGCAGGGGCACTGAGGTCCTCTTCCGGCTCCTAGGACCTCTCCTCAGGACCACACCCCTCCAGCCCACCAAATAGAAAGTCCTTCCTCCTACCCTTTTGCAGTCCAGGATCTCCCTCACCTCGAACACATCAGAAGAACCGATGGGAGCAACTGTGGTACTGGAAGTCTTGCTGTAGCGGTTCAGAACCACTGGTTTCAGGAGGGACACATGAAAGGAGTTGCGGATTCTGAGGGTAGGAGGCAGCCGCAGCTTATAGGAGACAGGGTTTATCTGTTGCAGAATCTCAAAACGACCGAGGAACCTGGGAGCAAACTTATATAAAGGCACCTTCAAAGGAATGTTCCGTGAGGACTGCCAGACTTTGATACCTGGAAGATACTGAGGCTCTCTTCTTTTTGTATCCGCTTTTCGCTTCATGTGATCGACTGCCAGAAAAATAGAGGACTGGGTCTGTTGCCAGATTTGCAGAAAGTCCCCAAATGCAGAGTCCGCATCGGGTACCTGAGATGTAGTCGACACAGGAAGAGGGACTTTAGGATGTTGAATGTACACAATGTAAAACGGAGTGGAAGTGGTGGACTCGCTTGTGTGTTTGTTCAAGAACAGGTCCACCACCACCCAGACAGTGTTGCATCCTGCTGAGGGAGGAAGGTCTGTGACAAAGTCCATCACAATATGCTGCCAGGGGGCATTTTGTACAGGCAGAGGTTGAAGCAGGCCAGCGGGCTTGGAGTGAGTAACCTTGTTAGAAAAACACACCGTGCAAGAAGAGACAAAGTCCACAACATCTTTGGGTAGCATGGGCCACCAGAAGTGACGAGAAATCAGGTCTCGGGTTTTACGAACACCAGCGTGCTCAGCCAGTTTAGAGCTGTGTCCCCAGCGGAAAATTCTTATCCTGTCTGCCAACCAAACAAAAGTCCTCCCCAGAGGGACGTCTCTAACTTGCAAAGGATTGGAAAGTGACAACGCAGGACGGGTCTATAATACTACGAAGGGACTCCACCATGTGATTCGTCTCAAATGAACTTGACAGGGCATCGGCTCTCACATTTAGAACGGGTGAAGAACAGCGACCACCTGCATTGACGGGGATTTAATCGTTGAGCGGACTGAAGGTAGGTGAGGTTCTTGTGGTCGGTGTAGATCAGGATGGGGTGAGCTGCGCCCTCTAGCAGATGTCTCCACTCCTGCAGAGCCAATTTGATGGCTAGTAGCTCCCGATCCCCAATTGAGTAATTGCGCTCTGCAGAAGAAAAAAGTCTCGAGTAGTAGACACATACTACTGCCTTTCCTTTGGACCTCCTCTGGAACAGAAGTGCACCTGCACCAACAGAAGAAGCATCCACCTCCAATGAAAACTGCTGAGACACGTCAGGATGATGGAAGATCGAGGCTGAAGTGAAGGCTTTTTTGAGACTAATAAATATGGACTCTGCCTCTGGAGTCCACACCTTGGCGTTCACATCCTTCTTGTTAAGGGTAGAGGTGGGAGCTGTCAGTCATGAGAAGTTTGGGATAAACTGCCGGTAGAAATTGGCGAATCCCAGGAAACGCTGTATGGACCTCAGGCCTTGAGGATGTGGCCACTCCAGGACAGCTCTCACTTTCTAAGGATCCATCTTGAGACCTTGATCAGAGATGACGTAGCCCAGGAAGGGCAGAGAACTCTTTTCAAGGACGCACCTCTCCAGCTTGCCATATAAATTATTCTCCCTTAATCGTAGTAGAACTTGACGGACATGCCTCTGATGAGTCGTTGGATCTGGGGAGATAATCAAAATACCATCGAGATAAACTACAACACAGATATAGAGGAGATCTCGGAAGATATCATTAACAAATTCATTGAAGACCACAGTCCAAATGGCATCACCAGGTATTCATAGTGCCCATCTCGAGTGTTGAACGCCGTCTTCCACTCGTCCCCTTGACGGATTCGGATCAAATTATAAGCCTCACCCAAGTCTAGTTTAGAAAAAATTCTGGCTCCTCGTATACGGTCAAACAGTTCAGATATAAGTGGCAGTGGGTATTTGTTCTTGACCGTGATCTGGTTGAGACCACAGTAGTCAATGCAGGGTCGAAGGGATCCGTCTTTCTTTTTAACGAAGAAGAACCCAGCCGCAGCCGGGGAGGAAGACTTTTTCATATGAAACCCCTCTCCAAATTCTCCTTGATATAGGCCGACATGGATAGAGACTTTGGCAAGGAGAGAGGATATATCCGTCCACGGGGAAGAGAGGCATTAGGAACCAGTTCAATGGGGCAGTCATAAGTCCGATGTGGAGGCAGCGTCTCAGCCTCCCTTCTGCTGAAGACATCTGCAAACTGAGCAAAATGGGGGGGGGGGCAGTCCCGCCAATGACTGAGGCAGAGGATGCTGGACAGGATGAATCTGCAGCAGACAATGACCGAGGCACTTGGAGCGCCATTGGAGAACCTCTCCAGAACTCCAGTCCAGGACTGGGGCATGCAGTCGAAGTCAAGGCAAGCCTAGCAGAACAGGATTGATGGCCTTGGGCAAAACAAGGAAAGAAATTAGTTCAGAATGAAGGACTCCAACCTGGAGCCTCTATGGCTTGGTTTTAGAACGATCGGGTCAGACAGAGGCAGTCCATTCACTGAGGCAACAGCCAAAGATGTCTCCAGGGGAACTGTGGGCAACTGGAGATGATCCACTAGCTCCTTTTGGATGAAGTTTGCCGCGGACCCGGAGTTTAGATAGGCAGAAACCCGATGCGTCCTTTCGCCGGATACTGGGGTCACAGGAATAGTCAACTTGGAACAGAATGCTTTATTTGGTACCGTTCCACCTAGGCTTGTCTCTCCAACCAATCCTAGGCACTGGGGTCTCTCTGGCCTCTGGGGGCACAGACGCACAATATGTCTTCCGAGGCCGCAATACAGACAAAGTTCAGAAGTGCGTCT
This sequence comes from Rhinoderma darwinii, assembly GCF_050947455.1. NCBI lineage: Eukaryota > Metazoa > Chordata > Amphibia > Anura > Rhinodermatidae > Rhinoderma > Rhinoderma darwinii. The sequence continues at coordinate 206,330 of NW_027461832.1, forward strand.
GCGTTGTCTCTCCTGGGTAGACAATTTGACTCAGTTTATCTGCATAAGATCCTCTCGTGGGAAGACTGAGGAGGATTTTAAAGATTGCTGGAAAGTAGAACCCAGCCTAGGAAGTTCCATCTCCCAGAGGACCTCTTGGGAACGCTCCCGGATCCTCATGTCAACCCGGGTGGCAAGTAGGATGAGATCATCCAGGGTAGATGGCAGATTGCGAGCGGCCATCTCGTCCTTAATCCCTGAAGACAGACCCTGCCAGAATGTGGCCATCAAAGCCTCGTTGTTCCAGGTTAACCCCTTCCCGCTCCTGGACGTACTATTAGGTCATGGCAGCTGTATCGTTCTCGCTCCATGACCTAATAGTACGTCTCGGGAGTAACGGCCGTTTCGGCCGTCCTCCCGACACATACAGGAGCTGTAACAGCTGCTGTCTCGTACAGCAGCTGTCACAGCTCCTACAGCGGGGACCGATCGCTGTGTCCCCGCTGATTAACCCCTTAAAAGCCGCGTTCTATAGAGATCGCGGCTTTTTAGGGGTTAAGCTGCCATCGCCGGCCTGCTACGCGATAGCGGCCAGCGATGGTGACTATGGCAACCGGACACCAAACAATGGCGTCCGGCTATGCCATAGACGGAAGCCTAGTGGGTCCTGACAACGTCAGGACCCACTATGCTTGCTGTCAGTGAGCAGCTGACAGTTCTAATACACTGCACTACGCATGTAGTGCAGTGTATTAGAATAGCGATCAAGGGCCTCCTGCCCTCAAGTCCCCTAGTGGGACAAAGTAATAAAGTAAAAAAATAGCTAAAAAAAGATGTGTAAAAATAAGAAAATAAAAGTTTTAAAAGTATTAAAAGTAAAAATCCCCCTTTTTCCCTTATCAGTCATTTATTATTAATAAAAATATATATACAAACAAATAAACTATACATAATTGGTATCGCCGCGTCCGTAACGGCCTGAACTACAAAATTATTTCGTTATTTATCTCGCACGGTGAACGCCGTAAAAGAAAATAATAATAAACCGTACCACAATCACAATTGTTTCACCTCCCAAAAAATGGAATAAAAAGAGATCAAAAAGTCGCATGTACCGAAAAATGGTCCTGATCGAAACTACAGTTCGTTATGCAAAAAATAAGTCCTCGCACGGCTTTATTGATTGAAAAATAAAAAAGTTATGGCTCTTAGAATAAGGTAACACAAAAAGTGAATGATTTTTTACAAAACTTATTTTATTGTGCAAACGCCATAAGACATAAAAAAAAACTATAAACATATGGTATCGCCGTAATTGTATCGCCCAGCAGAATAAAGTGAATATGTCATTTATAGCGCACGGTGAACGCTGTAAAAAAAAAAGTATACAAAAACAATAGTAGAATTGCTGTTTATTAGTCACCACGCCACCTAAAAATAGAATAAAAACTGATCAAAAAGCCGCATGCACCCCATGAAAACTGCAATGAATTCCTCAAGGGGTCTAGTTACCAAATTGGGGTCACTTTTGGGGGGTTCCCAATGTTTTGGCACCACAAAACCTATTCAAACCGGACATGGTGCCTAATAAAAAGGAGGGCTCAAAATCCACTAGGTGCTCCTTTGCTTCGGAGGCCGGTGCTTCAGTCCATTACCGCACTAGAGCCACAAGTGGGATATTTCCCAAAACTGCAGAATCTGGGCAATACGTATTAAGTTGCGTTTCTCTGATAAATCCTTTTGTGTTATAAAAAAAATGGTATAAATAGGATTTTCTGACAAAAAAATAATGAAAATTTCACTTCTACTTTGCTCTAAATTTCTGTGAAACACCTAAAGGGTTCATAAACTTTCTAAATGCTGTTGTGAATACTTTGAGGGGTCTAGTTTCTAAAATGGGGTATTTGATAGGGGTTTCTAATATATGGGCCCATCAAAGCAACTTCAGAACTGAACTGGAACCTAAAAAAATAGATAAATGAGGCAATACTTCGCTTCTTACATTATACTGATAATGAGCCGTGCCCACCCCGAGATGACCCCAGTTTTGACCGCTTATATAAACTGAAACCCCTATTAGACCGTTTCAGTGCCCGGTTTTCCCAAGCATACACCCCCGAGAAGTGTATTTCTATTGATGAGTCCCTGGTACATTTTAAAGTCAGGGTTCAATTCCGCGAGTACCTGCCGGGTAAGAGGGCAAGGTATGGCGTGAAGATGTATAAGCTGCGAGAGTGCATCCGGGTATACCTACAGGTTTAGGATATATGAAGGAAAGGCCACCACCAAACCAGACTGCATCCTGGACTACAATAGGTACATGGGAGGGATGGACTTGTCAGATCAAGTCCTGAAGCCCTACAGCGCCATGCGGTGTGGCATAAGAAGCTGGCCGTGCACATCATACAGATGGCTATGTACAATGCGTACGTGCTACGTCGATGTGCAGGCCAGACGGGAACTTTCCTGAAATTTCAAGAGGTGATGATCAAGAACCTAATCACTTTCCAGGAGAAGTTCCCCAAACTGGCAAGAAGGGAAAAAGTCAAAAGAGGTGCAAAGTCTGCTATAAGAGGGGGATAAGGGAGGACACAATATATCAATGTGACACGTGTCCCGAATAACCAGAGCTCTGTATGAAAGAGTGTTTTAATATTTATCATACATCCCTTGGTTTATAATTTACCCCAATTTTACTTACCCTGATGCACTCCGCACAGCTTATCCCCCCTCGTCTTTCCCCTCTGAGCCCTGCTGTGTGTCCAGGCAGCTGATAACAGCCACATGTAGGGTATTGCCATACCCGGGAGAACCCACATTACAGTTTATGGGGTGTATGTCTCCTGTCAAAATGCTCACTACACCTCTAGATGAATGCCTTAAGGGTGTAGTTTTTAAAACGGGGTCACTTCTTGCGGGTTTCAACTGTACTGGTACCTCAGGGGCTTCTGCATACATGACTTCGCACTAGAAAATCCCCAGTAGGCCAAATGGTGGTCCTTTCCTTCTGAGCCCTCCCATGGGACCAAACGGCAGTTTATCACCACAAATGGGGTATTACCGCACTCAGGACAAATTGGGCAACAAAATTGAGTATTTTATTTCTTGTGAAAATAAGAATTTTTGAGCTAAAATGACATATTATTGGAAAAAAAAAATATTTTTTTAATTCCCAGCCCAATTCAAATAAGTTCTGTGAAGAAACTATGGGGTCTAAATGGTCACATTACCCATAAATGAATTCCTTGAGGGGTGTAGTTTCCAAAATGGGGTCACTTCTGGTGGGTTTCCATTGCTTTGATACCTCTGGGGCTCTGCAAATGCGACATGGCACCCGAAAACCAAACCAGCAAAATCTGTACTCCAAAGAACACACAGCACTCCTTCCCTTCTGAGGCCTCCCATGGGCCCAAACGGCAGTTTATTGCCACAAATGGGGTATTGCTGCACTCAGGAGAAATTGGGCAACAAAATGGAGTATTTTGTTCCCTGTGAAAATAAGAAATTTTGATAAAAAATGACATCTTATTTGAAAAAATGAAATTTTTTTAATGTCACAGCCCAATTGAAATAGGTGCTGTGAAAAAACGGTGTGGTCAAAACACTAACAACAACCATAAATGAATTCCTTGAGGGGTGTAGTTTCCAAAATGGGGTCAGTTTTGGTGGGTTTTCATTGCTTTGATACCTCTGAGGCTCTGCAAATGCGACATGGCACCCAAAAACCAATCCAGCAAAATCTGGACTCCAACAAACATATAGCGCTCCTTTCGTTCTGAGCCCTCCCATGGGCCCAAACGGCAGTTTATCACCACAAATGGGGTATTGCCACACTAAGGACAAATTGGGCAACAAAATGGGGTATTTTGTTCCCTGTGAAAATAAGAAATTTTGATCACAAATGACATTTTATTGGAAAAATTGACATTTTTTTCATTTCACAGCCCAATTCAAATACGTGCTGTGAAAAAACTGTGCGGTCAAAATGGTAACAACAACCATAAATGAATTCCTTGAGGGGTGTAGTTTCCCAAATGGGGTCACTATTGAGGGATTCCTACTGTTTTGGCACCTCAACACCTCTTCAAACCTGGCATGCTGCCTAAAATATATTCTAATAAAAAAGAGGACTCAAAATGCACTAGGTGCTTCTTTGCTTCTAGGGCTTGTGTTTTAGTCCACGAGCGCACTAGAGCCACATGTGGGACATTTCTAAAAACTGCAGAATCTGGAAAATACATATTTAGTAGTGTTTCTCTGGTAAAACCTTCTGTGTTACAGAAAAAAAAATGAATAAAATTGAAATTCAGCAAGAAAAATGAAATTTGCAAATGTCACCTCCACTTTGCTTTAATTCCTGTGAAATGCCTGAAGGGTTAAAAAACTTTCTAAATGCTGTTTTGAATACTTTGAGGGGTCTAGTTTTTAAAATGGGGTGTTTTATCAGGATTTCTAATACATAGGCCCCACAAAGCCACTTCAGAACTCAAGAGGTACCTTAAAAAAAAGGCTTTTGAAATTTTCTTAAAAATATGAGAAATTGCTGTTTATGTTCTAAGCCTTGTAACGTCCAAGAAAAATAAAAGAATGTTCAAAAAACGATGCCAATCTAAAGTAGACATATGGGAAATGTGAACTAGTAACTATTTTGGGTGGTATAACCGTCGTTTTACAAGCAGATGCATTTAAATTCTGAAAAATGCAATTTTTTCAAAATTTTCTCGAAATTTTGCAATTTTTCACCAATAAACACTGAATATATCGACCAAATTTTACCACGAACATGAAGCCAATGTGTCACGAGAAAACAATCTCAGAATCGCTTGGGTAGGTTTAAGCATTCCGACGTTATTACCACATAAAGTGAAATATGTCAGATTTGAAAAATGGGCTCTGAGCCTTAAGGCCAAAACTAGGCTGCGCCCTTAAGGGGTTAATTCAACAGCCAGGGTACGGAACTGAATGGCATATGCGCCTATGGAGAGGTCTCCCTGGTGTAGGGTCAGCAGGGATGCAGCAGCTGAAGAAACTCTCCCAGGTTCCTTAAAGATCGAGCGGAAAGTCCGTAAGAAGTATTGCAAGTCACGAGTCTCTGGCCCCTGTTGTTCCCACAGAGGATTTGCCCATGCCAGGGCTTTGCCAGAAAGGAGAGAGATGATGAAGGCGATCCTGATGTCATCAGAAGAGAAGGCCCTGGCATGTAGTCTGAAGTGGATCTGGCACTGATTCAAAAATCCCCTGCAGATCCTCGGGTCTCCGTCATAGCGTGAAGGTAGCGGCAAGAAGCACAGGGGATCGGTACTTGTACCGACAGGAAGTGTAGCAGGAGGAGCAGCAGCAGGAATGAGTGCGGTGACGACTGTGGTTGGAGCAACCAGCCGATGGGCAATGGCGTTCACCGACAGGAGGAGTTGGTCTTGCCGTTACTGGAGATCCTCCATCACGGCCAGCATGGCTTGTGTCGTCAAGGTCTCAGGTTGACCAGCTGAGTCCATGACCTGAGCGTACTGTCACGGTTTGTGGGTATGTGGACCCACTAGGCCACACCAACGTAGCGGGGAGGCAGCTGGCCAAACAGAGCACCCCAGTAATACACCCGCACTAGGTTACCTGGGTAGTCCAGACAGTGGCTGCAGCTCTGGCATGGATGGAGGTGGGTGCAGCAGGTAACGCCAGATGTGGCAGATGACAGCAGGTGCCGCAAGTTGCGCCAGACGTGGCAAATCACACTGGATGTGGCAGATGACGCAGGACGTGGCAGATGACGCAGGACATGGCAAACGAGACACAACTCCAACACTAGTAGGCACAGGAACAAGAACACAGCATGGGATACGGGAACAGGTAACAGGGCATGGGTAACAACTGGAACACACTAAGGGACCATTTGCAAGACAGACTTGGGATACACTAACAATGCTCAGGCAAGGATCAGAAGGGCAGGGACCTTCTTATAGTCCAGGAAATCATGTGTGTTGATGATGATAATTTTCTTCATGTGCGCGCGCTGGCCCTTTAAGAGCCGACACGAGCGTGCGAGCGCACCCTACGGGACACAGCGGACCGGAGCGGAATTGAGCGCTGGCGTCTCCTGGGAAGGAGATTGGGACCAGCGCTCACATATCCATGACTGCGGGCGTCAGGAGGTGAGTAAATCCGACGGCCTGCGGCCATGGACGCTACATAGATAAACCTTTTATTGCCTAAGGCCCCATGCACACGACAGTATATTTCATCCATAATTACGGTTCGTAATTACGGACCCATTCATTTATTTTGGCCACGGACACCTTTCAGTTTTTTTACTGATGGGTGTCCGTGCTGAAAAAACTATATAACCTGTCCTATTCTTGTTCGTAATTATGGCACGGACTCTCCCATAGAAGCCTATGGGCGCTTCTGTGAATACAGATGGCTATGGATGTGAATCCGTAATTGGTCCGTATCTATGGAAGCATGTCTATGCAACATGTTGGTGACTTCATTTGCAGACTTCCTCTTTTTTTATGGTTCCGTATATACGGATCAAATACGGATGCAATACGGACCATATTTACGTACAGTATTTACGGATAGATGAAAATACGGTCGTGTGCATGGGGATTAATTTCCTTGTATCGGCATGAAGGCTAGATATCCATTATTTCAGTACCCAATAGCAGTCTTCTACTTTGCCAGAATGCCCAAACAGAAGGCCTTTGTATTAGGCCCCATACACTTAGAGTCTGTACACAAATCCTGTAGGCAGTACTTGGAGGCCATACGGCTCCCTGTTATGGAGCCTTGCAGCCCTATCTATGGAGATTTTTCCCCTAGCTTCTCTGTGATGCATGCAACAGATTCGACAGACCAAAACTCTATATGCCTTCATATCAAATCGGACACATACAGATGTACAGTAAGTTTCCATATACAGAACTTCTTTTTTGACGCCTGACACATTTACTTGGAACAGCTTTGAAAATGGCATCATTCTTTAAATGTGTTTTTCTGGTTTGTTTAAACAATGCTTTATCATTATGTAAATATATTAGTTCTACAACCTTTTTTTTTTTTTTAGTATCCTTGGTTTGGGAGAGCTACAGGTACTCTAAGAATCCAGCCTCAGAGTCAAAATCATGATAACGTTGCATCGGAGAGTTCACACAAACACAGAATTTCATCAGTATCACACATCTCTAGAGATTTAGGCCTTGTGACGTTTATTTATACACAACAAGCCAATACAAGTTTAACCCCTTCAGGACTGAGCCTGTTTTGGCCTTCAGGACGAAGCCTATTTTTCAAATCTGACGTGTCACCTTATGTGGTAATAACTCCGGAATGCTTTTACCTATCCAAGCGATTCTGAGATTTTCTCGTGACATATTGTACTTTATGTTAGTGAAAAAATGTGGTTGATAAATTCAATATTTATTTGTACAAAACACCAAGATTTGGAGAAAATTTGCAAACATTAGCATTTTTCTAAATTTAAATGTATCTGCTTCTAAAACAGATAGTAATACCACACAAAATAGTTACTAGTTAACATTTCCCATATGTCTACTTTAGTTTGGCATCGTTTTTTGAACATTCTTTTATTTTTCTAGGACGTTACAAGACTTAGAACTTTAGCAGCGATTTCTCATATTTTCAAGAAAATTTCAAAAGGCGATTTTTACAAGGACCGGTTCAGTTCTGAAGTGGCTTTGAGGGCCTTATATATTAGAAAGTCCCCATAAATCACCCCATTTTGAAAAGTGCACCCCTCAAAGTATTCAAAACAGCATTTAGAAAGTGTTTTAACCCTTTAGGCGTTTTACAGGAATTAAAGCAAAGTAGAGGTGAAAGTTACAAATTTCATTTTTTTTTTACAGAATTCATTTGTAATAAAAAAAATTCTATACCACAGAAGGTTTTACCCGAGAAATGTAACTTATTATTTATTGCCCAGATTCTGCAGTTTTTAGAAATATCCCACATGTGGCCCTAGTGCGCTAATTTACTAAAACACAGGCCTCAGAAGCAAAGGAGCACCTAGTGGATTTTGGGGCCTCCTTTTTTTTTAGCATATATTTTAGGTACCATGTCAGGTTTGAAGAGGTCATGTGGGGCCAAAACAATAAAGACCCCCAAAAATGACCTCATTTTGGAAACTACACCCCTCAAGGAATTTATCTAGGGGTATAGTTAGCATTTTTTTCTAAAAAAACACAGAAATGTTTAATTTTTTCAAGGAATAAAAGAGAAAAAACACCCCAACATATGTAAAGCATTTTCTCCCGATTATAGCAATACCCCATATGTGGTAATAAACTGCTGTTTGGACCCACAGCAGGACTCAAAAGGGAAGGAGCACCATTTGGATTTTGAAATTCTGATTTTGCTGGAATAGTTTTCAGTGCCGTGTTGCGTTTGAAATGCACTGGAGGGAACAAAAAAGTGACCCCATTTTGGAAACTACACTCATCAAGGAATTTTTCTAGGGGTAAAGTTAGCATTTTGACCCCACAGTTGTTTTGCTGAATTCATTGGAATTATTCTGTAAAGGTAAAAATCTACTTTTTTTCTGAAAAAAGGTAGCCATTTTTAATTTTTACAAGGAATAAAGGAGAAAAAGCACCCCACCATTTGTAAAACAATTTCTCCCGATTACGGATTTATGGCATATGTGGTAATAAACTGCTGTTTGGACCCACAGCAAGGCTCAGAAGGGAAGGAGCGCTATTTGGCTTTTGGAGCTCAAATTTAGCTGAAATGGTTTTTGGGTGCCATGTCGCATTTGAAAAGCCCCTGAGAGGCCAAAACAGCGGAAACCCCCCAAAAGTGGAAATTACACCACTTAAAGAATCTATTTAGGGATATAGCGGGCATTTAGACCCCACAAGTCTTTTGCAGGATTTATTAGAATTAGGCCGTGAAAATGAATATCAACATTTCTTCCACTAAAATGTTGAATTTTTTCAATTTCACAAAGGATAAAGGGGGAAAAAGCTGCCCAACATTTGTAAAGCAATTTCTCCCGAGTACGGCAATACCCCACGTGTGGTCATAAATGGTTTTTCATTAGAAAGTAATTAACCCTTTCTGGACTGATCCATTTTTTTATTTTTATTTTTAGTTTTTTCCTCCCTGCGTTCCAAGAGCCATAACTTTTTTTTTTCAGTCAATAGAGCGGTATGAGGGCTTATTTATTGAGGGACGAGCGGTCGTTTTTATTGGTACCATTTTTTGGTACATACAACTTTTTGAGCACTTTTTATTAAATTTTTAGGTAGAGCGAAGGTGACCAAAAAAAAGTGATCACGTGAGACGCTCCATACATCACCCCCCACACTAAGACATGCTATGTCGTGGTTCGCGAAGGGGTTAATGTGCAGCGGATGGTGCAGAGTGAAAATTAAAATTTTCCGCTGATATGCCATTTTAGTGCACTATATGTTATGCCCAGTTTGTGCCACTGAAGACAAATACCTCATAAAACATTAACCGGGTTCTCCCGGGTATGGCGATGCCATATCTGTGGACGTAAATTGGTGTTTAGGCACGCTGCAGGGCTCAGAAGGGAGGGAGCGCCATTTGGCTTTTGGGGTGCAGATGTAGCTTGGTAGTTGTTCTGTTTGGGGTTTTAATGGTGTTTCAGTTTATAATGTGGGGGCATAGGTTATCTGTGCGATGTACATCAGGGTATAATAAGAGGGTATAATAATGCAGTAAATAAATAATAATCCGCAGATGTGTGGCCGGTGTCGCACTGATAAATGGTGCCCAATCTTATCCGCTTTTGGACACTCTGCACATTTTGCATCGCCATATTCTGAGAGCCAGAACTTTTTTTATTTTTTCTCCACCGGAGCTGTGTGAGGGTTTATTCGTTGCGGGACAATCTGTAGTTTTCATTGGTACCATTTTGGGGTGGCAGAAATTTTCTTGATCACAGGCCGCTGATCGGCGACGGGGAGAGCAGGGCAGACGCCCTGCACAGTTAATCGCCGCTGCGGTGTAGTGCCGGGCGGCGGTTAACTGTTAAATCGCGGACGTAACTGCACGCCCAGGTGCGCAAAGTTACTGCTCACCTGGACGTGCATTTACGCTAAGGTGCGGGAAGGGGTTAAAAACCAATAGCATTCATATATGATTTAGTTCCAGCCCAGTTATAGAAGTAGATTAACCAATCACATTAAAGGTCACGTCATAGTATATAAATATATTACTTGCATAAAGAAACTACGGAAGGATATCTATATGTGGCCTCAGGAAATGCTCTTGAGCCCCCTCCATTGGAATTAAAGTTCCAGCTTTGTTAATTTTGCACCTGGAATAATTGTTTTGGGGAAAGTGGCATAAAATAAGACTTTAGTCTCATTAAAAAATTAGGACCTTATTTTGAGGTCGTAAAAACTTCAACCTGTTATTCTTCAAAACTATTTATTCACTGAGACTTTCAAGGCCCAACATATGTCTTCACATACTTATTAACTCTTTATACTACAGATTTTTTTGCTGAATGATTAATAATGAAACAATAATCACTAATTACTCTGATAATACCAATGTATGGCTTTTGTCATATGTTAATCATATACATCGGGAAGCTTCAGTGACATAAATGTCCATATGGACAGTTATCACTGGAACTTCCTGCACATGTCCGCAGGTAGTACCATCATCCTAGTCCATTTCTGCCCGCTGTCTGGCCTACCCGCACCAGAGGGAGTCAGGGGACTCCCCTCTCTTGTTTTCCCCAACCCCCTTACCACGGCCTTTGTATCCCACACCCACCCGGCAGCCTGACTATCCCCCCGACAAAGCAGTAGGAGTCCCCAGCTGCTTTTGGCTGATATGTTTTTCACATCGGAATCATTGTGAATTCCGCGGATAGCAAGGCTCTTATTGATGTCAATTGGAAATCGCCCCATTGTTCGGACACTGCATAATTTTCAGCGGAATAAGCCGCGGAAGCAACAAGCAGATTCTCTCCATTGAATGGGAATATTCTGCGTGTGGAAAATGTGGCTGTAAACTGCCAAACCGCAGCAGAAATCTGAGGGTCAGCCACACATTTCCGCAGCAGAAAATCGTAAGAATACACGTCAGATTTTTCCACTGAAGAAATTTGTTGTGTGAACGAGGACTTTTATCTCCCCTGGGTTAGCCCCAGTGGCGTAACTGTGACAGATACCCCAGGGAAGCTCCACTAAACTAGATTCCCGGAGGGAGATAAAAAGGAGCCATGGACAAGAATCATGAAGTGTTCTGCCCGGGAACATCGGCCCTGGGGTAACTCCTGACGTTACTGCCCATATATGGTGAGAGGGCATCGGGCTATTCGGATTATGTATCCCACTGTTCGCCTATGCCGTGGAATACGTTGCAACCTTCCGTCTGAGATGTACATCGGAAGTCCTCCTGACGCATACCTCCACCGGAAGGCAATAACGCAATGTGAGCCTATTCAGAAATACATCAGCAGCAGCACAAATTTCTTTGATAGTTTACTACCATATATCAGTCTGGAGTCCAGGCTGTTCAACTCAGAGAGCATTGCCTGGACTGGATACAATTGTATCCACAGCTGAGAGATCTTAAAACTGATGAAGAACTATAAATTATATTCAAAAGTTTTAAAACTTTTAATTTAGATGATGGTTAAACTGCATTTACCTAGAACTGGAAAACTCCTTTAAGATAACATTGTGAATATATGAAAAATGAAGCTATGCATAAACGTAGTAGGATACAACACATGACTCACTGCAATGATGGATCCGTTGAATATGCACTGTAGTACAGCATGCAATGTCATCACTTGTTTTGTTACTTTTCACAGCAAAAACCTGGCAGCAGTAAAGTAGCGAGTACAGCAAAGCAACCAAACCTGAAAGCTAACCGCAAGGAAACGGAAAAGCTCAATGCAGCCAAGGTTACAAAAAGCAAGGTAAGCAGTTGTGTTTTTTTAAGAAAAAATATTCATTATCATTTGGAATGTATACCCGGTAAAAGGAAGGGCAGGTCATCCTCTTACTGGAACCTCTGTTGCCCAACTATCTCTTCCAATCCCGGCTACCACTATGTCATATGACAGTAATGTGACTGCCTGATTCCTATAGAGTTTGCTGTGTGGAACGGAAGTCACTTATACAATGCATTCCTATGATGCTCACATTGGGCATCTCATAGGAATGCATAGTGAACGTGACTTCCAGCCCACACAGCACTGTAGGAATCGGCAGACACATTGCAGTCACGTGACATAACAGCGGCTGGGATCGGAAGAGATAGTTCGACAACAAAGCACCTGGTAAGAGGATAACCTGTCCTACCTTTGACCTGGTGTACTGGAGCCATGATAAAAAAAATAATCACAGGAGTATTCCTTTAAGGCACATACTAAAGAATTAAATCTCATTAAATGCTATTGTAGCAAACCCTGTGAGAATGTAAAGGATCTGCCAGGCACAGCTTCGGGGTTAACTCCCATAATTAATCAGTCAGCACCTGAATCTACATCCCTGAGACTGACTCCAGCTTCCACCACAAAGGCTGGCAGGCTTAGGAGTGGGAGAGCCTATCGCAACCTGGCCAGACTCAGCTAGCTCCCGCCCTCGGTCTATTTAAGCCTGCCCTTCCTGTCCCTCGGTGCTTGTGATTCTTTTCGTGTGGTTTCCTGGCCCAGCTACAGCTCCTTCTATTTTGATCCTGCTCCATACAGACCCTGGCTTACTGACTACTCTTCTGTTCTTCGTTTGGTACCTCGCACACTCCTGGCTTGACTCGGCTCGTTCACCACTCTGGTTGCTCACGGTGTTGCCGTGGGCACTGCCCCTTTCCCTTGCCTGTATTCCCTTGTATGTTTGTCGTGTTTGTCGTGCACTTACTGAGCGCAGGGGCCGCCGCCCAGTTGTACCCCGTCGCCTTGGGCGGGTCGTTGCAAGTAGGCAGGGACAGAGTGGCGGGTAGACTAGGGCTCACTTCTCCGTTTCCCTACCCCCCGTCATTACAGAGAAGTTTTAAGAAATATTAGGCATATGTGGGTTTAGCCTCAGGATGTAAACAATAATATGTTCATTTACTGAAAAGTTCAACATTAAAGGGAGTCTGTCACCGGAAATTTTTGGCATCAAACCAGCAGCACAGTAATATAGCGCAGTCTCACCTGAATCTAACTCTTTTTTCCTTTTTCAGCTGAGTTGCTCCGTTGCAGTGATAATCACTTTATTTCTTATATGCAAATGAGCTATTTAGAGCAACGAGGGCGTCACCGTTGCTCCAAACAGCTCTACCTTCTTTGCCCAGTCCGACCCTCCCTCCCTTCTTTGATTGACATGGCAAGGCAGTGTAAAAGCTGGGATCACGCCTGGCCCCGTATTCTCCTGAGCGCGCCCGGGCCTCTGCTTACGAATTGGCGCATGATTATGTCACACTACACCTGGGTACTATGCAGGTGAACTCCTCAAAGTCCCCATACATAAAAACATATCTGCCACCCAGGTCCATACACCTTATATTTGTTCTATTTTATATTTTTATATAACAAAATAAACATACCACAGGAGAAGGATGAGAATACTGAATAGAAGAAATGCAAAATACAGAGGAACTGATGAGCTTGTTAAATGTGTCTACTGAAGGCATACAATTGCCGGGAGATAGTACTGAATTAAATTAGATATTGCCATTCTCTTTAATCTGTCCCCAGCCCCTTTTATATTCCAAGAAAATATTCCTCTTCACTCCCGGTAGCAGTAAACAAAAAGAAAAAAAGAGAAAAAACAGAAACATGTTAACATAATATCTCCCCTCTACCCATGATTCCATCTTTATACCACCAAATATAGCCTTGTAGACCATCTAAAAAGCCTGTCAACCTCACACCTAAACCATGATATTATATTTACTGATGATTTTTTCAATATTCGGGACATTTTGTGGATTTTTCCTTTGGGTATCCTGTTGTCCGATTACTGGTTTTCAGCTTCCTACACCATAGCACTTTTTCTATTCTGTCAATTGCCATCAGTTTTTTAAAAGAAGGAGTGATAATTATTGTTTCATCTTACACAGTGCTTTTAACTCAAATGCCTTAAAGCAATTTAGCATCAGTCACCCTTGTATTCCACAATTTGTGTGTTTAGCATCTCATCAGCACTGGCCATTATGAAATAAACCACATTGCCCTTTTCATCTAGTTCTACTTGCACTGTTTCAAGAAATATCTGTGACACAGCTTTGTGAATTGTGGTTAATACCCTGTCACTTTTCGTGACCCATTGAGAGATGGATAGCTCTATGTGGCAATGATCAGACATACAAAACTGTAACACCCAGCGGTGTAATGAACAAGTCACTACTTTGCTTTCCTACGTTCCCATAATGCACGTAGAAAAAGTTGCAAAACCATGTTTATAATTCACGCAGCTTAACAATGGCATTTACACCAATTCCTATGTATATATATATATATATCTCCCATATTGTCTTTTTTCTGTTTTGTTGTAGTAGCGATTTTTGCAGTGACAACATGATCTGCCATCATATTGTTTGTCCCTTTTGTAGTAGCTGCTGTTTGTTTGAATGTCATAGACCATGCTGAAAAAGTGACAACCAAAATGGATATGAAAAAAAGAAACAAATGAAAAAAAAACCCAGTTATATTGCACTTGGTTATCTCTCCATTTTTTTTATTTACCAACATATGACCATTGTAAAGTTTCTGTTTTTTTCCACAAAATACATACATTACCTATACACAGGATAGAAGACAAGTGTGTGATCACTAAGAGCCCTACCCTGGGATCCCCATTGATCAATAGAATGGGGGACCTGAGTCCCCAATTCCTTCTCAACTTTCAATTTATTCGTGACCGCGACAAAGACATGGGGACTCGGGAACCACATTATGGTGATCAACGGGAATCCCAGTGGTGGAACTCCTAAAGATCGTACAATTAAAGGTGATAAATGTATTTGTTGAAAAACGCCTGTAAAATTTCTTTCTTTCTTTATAAATACAATATCTGCCGATAATCTTGCTGACAGTCTTGCTGGGCCATAGCAGTGGTTTAAAGAGGACCTGTCACCTGCCCAAAAAAACTGCAGTTGACATCTCAGTTAGATTGCAGGCGCCTCACAGATGCTTTTGAATTTTTTCTTCTACCCCCCACCGTTCCTGAGATGACGGGGCCGTTAATTCTGGCGTCCGATATGCAAATGAAGCCTTTGACTGTCAAGTGGGCGTTTACCTCTTATCAAGTGACAGGTGTTACCCACCCACTTGACAGTTAAAAGCCTTATTTGCATATCGGGCATCAAAACTAACGGCACCAATATTTCTCAGCAACGGTGGGGGCTAGAAAAAAAAAGTGGCAGAATCTGTGAGGTGCTTGCAATCTAACTGAGGTGTCAGCTGCATTTTTTTGGGCAGGTGACAGGTTCTCTTTAATTTTCTTGCATTCACCCTGCTCCTTCATCAGATCTATTCTTGCTCAAAAAGGGAAGGATTTTCATAATAGCAATGTCTGTGAACATTTCAGGAAATCTAAATCCCTAATATACAAGTGTAGCTGAACCAAATATGAACCTAAAGCAAAACTATTAAAAAATGCAAGTATTTCTAAACGGCAAAATAAAAAAAGAATATTTACCTTTATTTCCGGCCTCTGATAGTCCTCTTCCTCGCTGAAATCCTGGGCTCAGAAGTAATGGTAGTGCCCCATTAATGTGCGCTACCGATAGCAAAGAGGGCCCATAGCAAAGATCAAAATGGGCCCCATATTATGGTGCTGGGTTTTCCCTTGCTTGCGAACATTTCAGTTCCTCTAGAGAGGGGAGTTCTGCAGTTTCACAATCCAATAGCAAGGGGGTAGGTCAAACCAGAGCTGGGCCCTCTTTCTCCATGGAGGGAGAACCCCATAGCAGCGGTATAAGTTGCCTCTATTGTGTATACATCTTTGGTTAAAACCTCTTAAAACAATAAACTTGTAAAACACACAGAATGTAAATGTAAAAATAGCAAACACCAGGCTAAATATTAGTTTTATTAATATTTATTTATTATAGTGCCATCAACTTATGTAGCATAAAATTGGGGCAATACTTTGTAGCTAATACAAAAAGACAGTGTGGTACAGACAAACCTGACAGTGTTTACAGATTACGTTATTTAGGAATCCTGCCCATGAGAGCTTACAATCTATTAGGAGTATGGCATAGATACAAGCGGTCATGGAATGGAGTAGGCAGCTCTAGACATGTCAGGTAGAGGAAGTGTTGGAAAAACTCTGGGCCACCACCTAGGACTCTTTAGGCCGGGTCATACGCTTGTCAGAAGAGGTAGTTTTTCAGAGAGCGTCTGTAGAGTTGGACAATTTTGGATGGAATGAGGAATGGAATTCCAGAAGAGAGGGGAGGCACAAGAGAAGTATTTTATCCAAGAGGGTAAGGAGGTGATTAAAGGGGTAGAGAGGAAATAGTCATTGGCAGAGAGCGGAGATTAAATAATGAATAGCACGCTATCGCTTTATAGTATTCAATGTTTTAAGAGACTTTATGATAATAATTCTAAAACACATTTTACTCATTAATGCACATTGACCACAGCTACTAAAAAGATTGCTTGCTGTGCAAAAGTATAGACACCACAGCATCAGGCAGACACAACATCTTGTTTCAAAATTGGGGACTCCAAAAGAGGGAGTGTCACTTCAAAATTACATATAGTATTTCCAAGTTCAGACTTAAAGTATAACATGAGGAAAACCAAAGTGTTTGTATCGACCTGTGATTTAATAAACCATAAATGGTGTATATGCGGGACATTTCTTTTGGGTAACATAACTAGTGTAAGAGCTCCCGTTTTTTTGTCTTTACAGTGCATTAATTACAATGGCGCAAATTTTGTTTGTACACCTTATTTTTTATGTAATTTTTACCACCAAATAGAGAAGTGGTACAATCAAATTCATTAATGTAGTTTCTTGCAATTGATAGGAAAGAACACTAGATGGCACTAGTCGTGCAGATAATTGTTGCAGAATCCATCCAAGACCCAGTAATATAATACAATGCCATAATCAAATTAAAACATCCTCTCGTACTAATACTCTAGGCGATATTAACCACTTAGTATTTACAACTAGGGACTCTTGCTGTTCCTGACCACAACGATATCTTGTCAAAGTTTGACCAGTAACTGTTTTAACAGTTTTCCTGTAATGTTTGTACATTTTATACCGGAATTGTCCTCATTTGTATACAGATAAGTAGTAAATAATTAGAGAGTCTCACTGTCTCTTAGGGTATGTTCACACATGGCAGATTTGTTGCAGAAATATCTGTTCTATCTGCAGCATTTGCATGGATTTTTACAAACCTCATTTAGATGAATAGTAAAGTCACAGACGTTTCTGCAACAAATCTTCATGTGTGAACAATACATTACTCAACTATGTATCATAGCACACAAAAGGAAGTATTGCACAAAAACAAAGGAGAGAAATTATTAAGAGGTTTACTAAAGTGCTGCAAATTTTGTACACATTTTCTTAAAATTTTTCTTAGACTTTACACTTTTATGCCGCTCTCAGCTCTTTTCTTAAAAGTGGGTAAAGCTAAGTGGAAGGGGTTGTGGCCACCTTTACTATGATTTACACCAGAAACTGGCATAAATTATAGCCGATATCTATTGATTTCACTTTGTGGTGCACGGACAGCCGAAGCTGCGACACATTTATTAAGAGGTGTGCGACAGTCTTACTTATTTGGGCCAAAAGTCTAAAGTTTTTATCTTCCCTAAAATTCATGGATGTAGCTAAAGGCTCATGGGCCCCAGTGCAAAAGTTCTTCTTGGGGGGGGGGGGGGCCCAACTTCTCTTCATGGCCAATGGCTCATTTTACATCATGTGGATGGCTGGGTGCATCTGTGTTGCCTACCTGGGGAAGAGATGGCACCATGATGCATTATGGGAAGAAGACATAGTTACATAGTTAGTACGGTTGAAAAAAGACACATGTCCATCAAGTTCAACCAAGGGATGGGAAAAGGAAAGGTAAAAATTTCTACACATAGGAGCTAATATTTTTTTATTCTAGGAAATGATCTAAGCCTTTTCTAAAGCCATCTACTGTCCCTGCTGTGACCAGCTCCTGCGGTAGACTATTCCATAGATTCACAGTTCTCACAGTGAAGAAGGCTTGTCGCCTCTGCAGGTTGAACCTTTTTTTTTCTCCAGATGGAGGGAGTGCACCCTTGTTTTTTGAGCGGGTTTTACAAGGAACAGGATTTCACCATATTTTTTGTATGTGCCATTAATATATTTATATAAGTTAATCATTTCCCCCCTTAGTCGTCTTTTTTCAAGGCTAAATGGGTTTAACTCTTTTAATCTTTCCTCATAACTTAGATTCTCCATGCCCCATATTAGTTTAGTTGCTCTTCTTTGTATTTTTTCCAACTCCAGGGCATCCTTTCTATGAACTGGAGCCCAGAACTGAACTGCATATTCTAGATGAGGCCTCACTAATGCTTTGTAAAGTGCTAATATTACACCCCTGTCCCACGATTCCATGCCTCTTTTAATACACGACAATATCTTGCTGGGCTTTGAAGCAGCTGATTGACATTACATGCTGTTATTTAATTTATGATCTACGAGTACACCCAGATCCTTCTCAACAAGTGACTCCCCCAGTAAAGCTCCCCCTGGGACATATGATGCATGCAGATTGTTGGTACCCAGAGGCATAATTTTACATTTATCTACATTAAACTTAATTTGTCAAGTGGATGCCCAAACACTTGGTGTGTTCAAATCAGCTTGCAATTTACGAGGCAGTGTGATGCTCTGGACAATGTTCTACTGAAAAACCTTGGGTCCTGGCATTCATATGAATGTGACACGTAAGACAAGTACACCCCTTCATGGCAGCGTTATTCCTTAATGGCAGTGCCTTCTTACAGCAGGATAATGCCCCCGCCACACTGCAAAAATTGTCCAGGAATGGTTTGAGGAAGATAACGAAGTCCTTTAAAACCGGGCAATTATGGCCGTAACAATGCGCGCCGATCAACGAGACAGCTTGTTGATCGGCGCTCGTTTGCTCCTTTCACAATGAACTATGATCAGTAATGTACATATGGGGACGAGCGCTCATTACTACGATCGCTTGTCCCCATACATTTCTATCATGTCGGCAGCACGTCTCCCTGTTTACACTGGGAGATGTGCTGCCGACTACGATAATATTTATTGCTGCAAAAATGATACGATCAGACGATGAAAAAGCGTTTGCTCATCGGCCGATCGCTACCCTGGTTATACAGGGTAATGATCGAGAATGAGCGTTCATATGAACGCTCATTTGCCCGATCTTTGACACATCTAAAAGGGCCTTAAGTGTTCAAGGTGTTGACTTGTCCCCACTGATCATAGAATGGGGGTCCCAAGCCCCTTGTTCCTTGTCACTGTGGATAGAATTTAAATAAAGCGATGCCTCAGTGGTCGAGCATGCGCCTTGCTGCTCCATTCACAGTCATTAGACAAGTACAACACTCAGCTATCTCCGTTGGCCCCATAGATATAGAGTGTAGTTACAGAACGCATGCTTGACCACTGTGGGCAGCGCTCTATTCAAACTATGGCCACAGTGACTTGGGACCCCTATTCTAGTGATCAGTGGGGGTCCCAACACATCACACTGCCAGGATGAGGGCAGTCAGTAAGAGGAAAGTAGTGCATTAGGTATTAATTTACAGTCTGTCTTGTTCCTAGTTCCTTACCATTAAACTGCAGGCCGCATGGGTCAGGACTACACCAAGCAGGCACTCTCCGCCATGGAAGGAAGAGGAGGTGGAGCAAGCAGTTTTTCTTCCTCTAGCTTGGCCCGCCTGCCTACGCTGTGGCCTACCAGGTGACATGCACAGCCACGAGCCCCACTCACGTCCTGCCCAGCAAGCGTCCCATAGCAGTGAGCCCACCCTCCTTCCTGCCAGACGGTGCTTTCAAAAGCACAGCCCCAGCGGCAGAGCTCAGCCCCCCCCCCCCCCGCATAGCCCATCCCAAATACATCACTGATACCCAGCCCCCATCTGGGACAGGAGTTAAGAGATCCCGCCCACGTCCGTCCAAATTCCTCCTCCTGTTACCTCCGCCCCCCCTCGCCGGACTTCAGGTCGCTGGGTCTCAGAGACCCATCGATGCAACCACAGCATACACAGAGTGGCTGCATTCCACTGTGTGGTAAAGGGGGCCTGTCGGCCCCCCAGATTAAGGGGGCCGGTCGCAACCGAGACCGCTGCGACCCCTATAGCTTCGCCACTGCTAAAACTAAAAGAAAGAAATTTGAATTTTATTTTATCATCATAACTAGCAACCCTTGAGCAAACAACAGTCTAGATCAGTCATGCCCAAACTTTCTGAGGACGGGACCCAGTGGTGTAACAATAGGGGTCGCAGCGGTTGCAAGTGCGACTGGGCCCCCGAAGCCAGGGGGGCCCACGGCCCCCCGCACAACATCAATAAAAAGTTACTATAGTAACTGGGGCCTATGTAATAAACTACATGGGCCCATGTTACTACAGTAACTGACAGCACTTACCTTCCTTGTTCCGGAGCACAGTGGAGGTCCTGACGTCACAGCGATGTGCGCAGCGCATTACGTCACAACGCTATGCGATGCACACAACATCCTGACCCTGGATTGAGTCAGGAGCTCCGCTACGGTCGAAGGGGAGTGTAAGTTCAATGCCACTCTGCTGGAGCTGATGGGTCGGGGTCCGACTCTCGGGACCCCCGCCAATCAGCTGTTTTGAAGGGGGTGCAGCGCTCGTACAAGCGCTACTTCCCCCTTCATTCCGCTCACTTTCTCACACTGAATCACCGACATGGACGTGTCAGCAATTCATAGTGTGAGCAAGTAAGGAAAATGAAGGGGAATCAGTACTTGTACTAGTGTTGCACCCCCTTCAAAATAGGTGATTGGCGGGGGTCCCGAGAGTCAGAATCCTGAGGATAGGCCATCCATGTTTAGTGTCTGGACAACCCCTTTTAAGCCTACCGTGTGTTAGGCTTAGATACAGGGCCCCAGCAGACAGTAATCTTATACTTTATAAGATTACTGTCTGCTGGACCATGTATCTAAGCCTACCTTAGGCTAAGATACAGGGTCCAACAAACAGTATCACACATGCACTTGGGCCCTGTATCTAAACCTACCATATGTGTTAGGCTGTGTTCACATCAGCGTTGCCCTTCCGTTGAGGGGTTCGGTTGGAGGTTTCCCTCAACGGAACTGCAAACTGAAACCTCAGCTTCCATTTCCCTCGCCATTAATCTCCATGGTGACGGAAACGTTGCTAAATGTTCCCGTTTGTCACCGTTGTGACAGGGTCCCGTTGTTCTTGACGCAACCAATAGCGCAGTCGACTGCGCTATTGACTCCGTCAAAACAATGGAACAAATCAATGGTGAGTGAAACGGAAGCTGAGGTTTCAGTTTGCTTTCCGTCGAGGGGTTACCTGATGGAAACCTGTGACGGAAGGGCAGCTGTGATGTGAACAGGCCCTTACTAATATATTTTTCTTGTGTTTGTTTTTTTACAGGTCCGGTCGTTGAACTATGTCGGTTCGAGGACTACTTAAATGACGGTTTTTTTTTTATTATCAAAAAAATGGTTATTGAGGGCTGTGTGTTTTTTTTTATTTCAATAAACCAGTTTTTTCTATATCTTTGTATTTTTTTGAAACTTTATTACTACCGCCTTATTAATAGGTGCTGGCTGATTGACAGCGTCTATTACTGAGGCAAGGCTTAGTGTTAGCCAGTGCAGAGGCTACCAGCAGCCTAGCATTACCAGGGTGGGAAGGGCCACTGTTTTTGGGCTTTCCCAGCCTAATACCAGCCTGCGGCCACGCCAGTACCCTACCATCACTACAGATGGTTCGGTACTGGATCGTACCCGGCTCTTCCTGGTAGCGGTTGGTGCCGGGGTAATAATGGGGGTTAGTGTTAACCTCTTCATGTCTAACATTAAGCACCGCCTTAGTAATGGACGTTGTCAATCAGCCAACGGCCATTACTAAGGAGGTAGTAATAAAGTTAGAAAACTACAAGGACATAGAAAAAATATTTTATTGAAATAAAAATCCCACACAATCCTTGTTATCTATTTTATTGAGAATAAAAAAACGCTGTTATCGTAGTAGTCATCGAATCTGAAGTAGTCCAACAACCAAATCTGTAAAAAAAAACACAAATACAAGAAAAAAAATTAGTAACACGTAAAAAAGCAAAACAATTCTTATACTTACCTTTCCTGGGTCCAGCGCTGGAGCCGCAATGTCAGCGAGCTGGGCCCTATATCTAATCCTATCATGTGTGATACTGTCTGCTGAGTCACTATATCTAATCCTATAAGGTGTGATACTGTCTGCTCGGCCTTATATCTAATCCTATCATGTGTAATACTGACTGCTGAGCCACTGTATCTAATCCTATCATGTGGGATACTGTCTGCTGGGCCTTATATCTAATCCTATCATGTAATACTGACTGCTGAGCCACTGTATCTAATCCTATCATGTGTAATATTGTCTGCTGGGCCTTATATCTAATCCTATCGTGTGATACTGTCTGCTGAGCAACTGTATCTAATCATATCCATAGCTATAGGGTCGTAGGGCTATAGATGACTCCTATATACACAAATATATACACGCACACACATTTTTTTGTAGGGGGGTATATGTATTGGGGATATTTCCCCTGGCGTTTCAAGACCTTAGTGACGCCCCCGGCTGCTGGTGCTGCATTGTTGGGTCACTTAGGAGACCCAGCGATGCAGGTGAAAGCTGCGGGCCCTCGGCCATGAGAAGTTTAGGGGGGCCCAAGAAGAACCTTTGCATCGGGGCCAATGAGCCTTTAGCTACGCCCCTGATGGGACCCACTTTTGGCTGAGACTTTTGTTTGGGACCCCCACTAACGTACTTAGCCCCATTTCGTCTGACGTATGTCAACATCATTCGTAGTTAGATGCCAGTACTTAGCTCCATTCAAAAAATAACATTGAAAACAATGACAATTGTGCGGGGCCGAGGGATGGGGCGGGCTCAAGGTATCCTGCTGCTGTGCATCGCTGAGGCCTGACTATGACTGCTAATGGTGGGTCATGACTACTGATGGTGGGGCATAGCTGCCCCCACACAGTATAATGCCCCCTTAGTGCCCCCCAAACAGTAAAATGCCCCCTTAGTGCCCCCACACAGTATAATGCCCCTTAGTGCCCCCACACAGTATAATGCCCCTATAGTTGCCCCCTCACACAGTATAAAGCCCCCATGGCTGCCCACAAACTGTATTATGCCCCTATACCTGCCCTCCCCATAGTATAATGCCTCCCATAGCTGCACCCACACTGTATAATTCTTCCTTAGTGCCCCCACACAGTATAATGCCCCTATAGTTGCCCCACACAGTATAATGCCCCTATAGTTGCCCCCACACAGTACAAAGCCCTCATAGCTGCCCCCACACAGTATAATGCCGTTAAAGCTGCCCCCACACAGTATAATGCCCCATAGCTGCCCCCACAGTATAATACCGCTATAGCTTCCCCACACAGTATAATGCCCTATACCTGCCCCCACATAGGATAGTATAGGATAATGCTCCTATAGCTGCCCTCCCCACAGTATAATGCCCCCATAGCTGTCCCCACACAGTAAAATGCCCCAATATCTGCCCCCACAGTATAATGCCCATATAGTTGCCCCACACAGTATAATGCCCCTATATTTGCCCCCACACAGTAAAAAGCCCCAAAGCTGTCCCTGCACAGTAAAATGCCCTCATAGCTGCCCTCACACAGTATAATGCTCATATCAGTGGCGTAACTACCGCCGTAGCAGCCGTAGCGGCTGCTACGGGGCCCACGGCATGAGGGGGTCCGTGTCGCCCGCCGGCACGGGCCCCCACCATGGCCGGAGGCTCCGCTAGCTGCCGCTATGGCTGCTACAGAGCGACGCCACTTAACACTACGGCAGAGCAGGGAGGTATCTCCCCGCTCTGCCATTAAACAAAAGACATGTATCCCCTATCCACAGGATAGGGGATACATGTGTGATCGCTGGCATTGATAGGGAGAACGGGGGACTGAAAGTCCCCTGAAGTTCTCCATCACAAACCTTGGACTTCCGGGGTCTGTGTCGGCAGCTCCGTAGAAATGAATGGAGCGCCGGTCGCGCTTGTGCGCATGCGTGACCAGCGCTCCTTTCATTTTTATTGAGCTGCGCAGACGCCGGAAGTCAGAGGTTAGTCATGGAGAACTTCGGAGGAATTTCGGTCCCCCGTTCTCCCTATCGCTCCCAGCGATTACACATGTATCCCCTATCCTGTGGATAGGGGATACATGTCTTTTGTAGGACACACTGTAGGTCGGATGTTTTTGGGGGGTTGGGGCTGCATGGCGTTATCTACAGGGGGCTGTATAGTGTTACCTACAGGGGGGGGCTGTATAGTGTTACCTACAGGGGGGGGCTGTATGGCGTTGCCTACAGGGGGGGCTGTATGGCGTTCCCTACAGGGGGGGCTGTATGGCGTTACCTACAGGGGGAGCTGTATGGCGTTCTCTACAGGGGGCTGTATGGCGTTCTCTACAGTGGGGGCTGTATGGCATTCAGCCCCCACTGTAGAGAACGCCATACAGCCCCCTCTGTAGATATCAGGGGGATGTATGGCGTTATCTACAGTGGGGGGCTGTATGGCGTTATCTACAGGGGGATGTATGGCGCTATCTACAGGGGGGGCTGTATGGCGTTATCTACATGGGGCTGTATGGCGCTATCTACAGAGGGGGCTGTATGGCGTTACCTACAGGGGGGGCTGTATGGCGTTACCTACAGGGTGGGGCTGTAAAAAATGCACTATCTACAAGGGGGGGTTGTGTGACACCCAGGGGATGGGGGGCCCCAGTCAAAAGTTTGCTATGGGGCCCAGTCTTTCCTAGTTACGCCCCTGGCTCATATAGTTGCCCCCAAACAGTATAATGCCCCTATAGTTGCACCCACACAATATAATGCCCCTGTAGCTGCCCGCAAACAGTATAATGCCCATTTAGCTGCCTCACACATTGTAATGCACCTATAGCTGCCCCCGCATAGGTGCAGGGAGTTAAATGCATGGCTGAAGTCTTGGTGTAGAGGAGAAGGATTTGGGTTCCTAGAGCACTGGGCTGACTTTTCATTGGGGTACAAACTGTATTCTGCAGATGATTTGCACCTAAATGGAAGGGGGTCCGCTGTGCTGGGGGAGAGAATTCTAGCTGGGGTGGCGGAGTATTTAAACTAGGGCTGAGGAGGGAGGTCAATGTAGAAAAAAAAGGGGTAGCCAGGTTAGAGAGGGGTCAGACTATATTGGTGGGGGGAGAAACAGAATGTGGGGAGAGGACTAGACAACAAGATAAGGAGATCCTTTCGTTACAAAACATCAGTGTAAATAAAAAGGCCCGATTAATGTCAAATCACATTTCTGATAATAAAACTGAAAAACTGACAGGCAAGTTAAAGTGTATGTTCACAAATGCCAGAAGTCTAGCAAGCAAAATGGGGGAGCTGGAGGCCTTGATACTGGAAGAAAATATAGATATAGTTGGTGTTGCTGAAACATGGCTGGACTCTTCACATGACTGGGCTGTAAATCTACAGGGTTTTACACTTTTTCGGAAAGACAGGACAAATAGGAAAGGTGGTGGTGTATGTCTGTATGTGAGAAGTGATATGAAGGCGAGTGTGAAAGAGACAATAGTGGGTGAATACTGTGAGGAGATTGAAACCTTGTGGGTGGAACTAGAAAGGGAGGTAAACACTGAAAAAATTACTTTTGGTGTAATCTATAGACCCCCCAATATAACTGAGGAGATGGAAGGTCAGATATATAAACAGATGGAGCAGGCTGCACAGGCGGGTACTGTAGTGATAATGGGAGATTTTAATTTCCGGGATATTAATTGGTGTCATGGTTCAGCTTCAACTGCAAAGGGGAGACATTTCCTCAACCTGTTGCAGGAAAATTTTATGGGCCAGTTTGTGGAAGACCCGACTAGAGGTGAAGCTCTGTTGGATCTGGTCATTTCTAATAATGCAGATCTTGTTGGGAATGTCAATGTTCGTGAAAACCTCGGTAACAGTGATCACAATATAGTTACATTTTACCTATACTGTAAAAAACAAACGCAGGCTGGGAGGGCAAAAACATTTAATTTTAAGAAAGCCAATTTCCCCAGGATGAGGGCGGCAATTCAGGATATAGACTGGGAAGAACTAATGTCAAATAATGGAACAAATGATAAATGGGAGATTTTCAAATCAACTTTGGGTAATTATAGTGCAAAATTTATTCCTACAGGTAACAAGTATAAATGACTAAAATTAAACCCCACATGGCTTACACCTTCTGTAAAAAGGGCGATACATGACAAAAAAAGGGCATTTAAAAAATACAAATCTGAGGGTACAGCTGTAGCCTTTGTAAAATATAAAGAGCTTAATAAAATCTGTAAAAATGTAATAAAATTAGCAAAAATACAAAATGAAAGGCAGGTGGCCAAGAATAGTAAAACAAATCCTAAAAAATTCTTCAAGCATATAAATGCAAAAAAGCCCAGGTCTGAACATGTAGGACCCCTAGATAGTGGTAATGGGGAGTTGATCACAGGGGATCAAGAGAAGGCAGAGTTACTAAATGGGTTCTTTAGCTCTGTATATACAACAGAAGAAGGAGCAGCTGATGTAGCCGGTGCCAGTGCTGTTAATATATCAGTTGATATACTGAATTGGATGAATGTAGAGATGGTCCAAGCTATATTAAATAAAATAAATGTGCACAAGGCCCCGGGACCAGATGGGTTACACCCTAGAATTCTTAAAGAGCTTAGTTCAGTTATTTCTGTCCCCCTTTTCATAATATTCAGAGAATCTCTAGTGACTGGTATAGTGCCAAGGGACTGGCGCAGCGCAAATGTGGTGCCTATTTTCAAAAAGGGCTCTAGGTCTTCCCCGGGTAATTATAGACCAGTAAGCTTAACATCCATCGTGGGGAAAATGTTTGAGGGGCTATTGAGGGACTATATACAGGATTATGTGACAATAAATAGCATTATAAGTGACAGCCAGCACGGTTTTACTAAGGACAGAAGTTGTCAAACCAACCTGATCTGCTTTTATGAAGAAGTGAGCAGAAGCCTAGACAGAGGGGCCGCTGTGGATTTAGTGTTTTTGGACTTTGCAAAGGCATTTGACACTGTCCCCCATAGACGCCTAATGGGTAAATTAAGGACTATAGGTTTAGAAAATATAGTTTGTAATTGGATTGAGAATTGGCTCAAGGACCGTATCCAGAGAGTTGTGGTCAATGATTCCTACTCTGAATGGTCCCCGGTAATAAGTGGTGTACCCCAGGGTTCAGTGCTGGGACCACTATTATTCAACTTATTTATTAATGATATAGAGGAAGGGATTAATAGCACTATTTCTATTTTTGCAGATGACACCAAGCTATGTAATATAGTTCAGACTATGGAAGATGTTCATGAATTACAGGCAGATTTAAACAAACTAAGTGTTTGGGCGTCCACTTGGCAGATGAAGTTTAATGTAGATAAATGTAAAGTTATGCATCTGGGTACCAACAACCTGCATGCATCATATGTCCTAGGGGGAGCTACACTGGCGGATTCACTTGTTGAGAAGGATCTGGGTGTACTTGTAAATCATAAACTCAATAACAGCATACAGTGTCAATCAGCTGCTTCAAAGGCCAGCAGGATATTGTGGTGTATTAAAAGAGGCATGGACTCGCGGGACAGGGATGTAATATTACCACTTTACAAAGCATTAGTGAGGCCTCATCTAGAATATGCAGTCCAGTTCTGGGCTCCAGTTCATAGAAAGGATGCCCTGGAGTTGGAAAAAATACAAAGAAGAGCAACGAAGCTAATTAGGGGCATGGAGAATTTAAGTTATGAGGAAAGATTGAAAGAATTAAACCTATTTAGCCTTGAAAAAAGACGACTAAGGGGGGACATGATTAACTTATATAAATATATTAATGGCACATACAAAAAATATGGTGAAATCCTGTTCCTTGTAACACCCCCTCAAAAAACAAGGGGGCACTCCCTCCGTCTGGAGAAAAAAAGGTTCAACCTGCAGAGGCGACAAGCCTTCTTTACTGTGGGAACTGTGAATCTATGGAATAGTCTACCCCAGGAGCTGGTCACAGCAGGGACAGTAGATGGCTTTAAAAAAGGGTTAGATAATTTCCTAGAACAAAAAAATATTAGCTACTATGTGTAGAAATTTTTCCTTCCCTTTTCCCTTCCCTTGGTTGAACTTGATGGACATGTGTCTTTTTTCAGCCGTACTAACTATGTAATATGATAAGGGCCCTATATTTGCCCTCCCAACAGTATAATGCCTCCCATAGCTGCCCCCACACAGTATAATGCCCACCTTAGTGCCGCCACACAGTATAATGCCCTTATAGCTACCCCAACACAGTATAATGCCCAGGGGCGTAGCTAAAGGCTCATGGACCCCGATGCAAAGGTTCTTCTTGGTCCCCCCCCCCAAACTTCTCAGGGGCGATGGCCCGCAGCTTTCAGCTGCATCGCTGGGTCTCCTAAGTGATCCAACAATGCAGCACTAGCAGCCAGGGGCGTCACTAAGGACTTAAAACATCAGGGGGAATAGCCCCAATACATATGTGCCCCCCCCCAAAAAAAATAATAATTTGTGCGTGTATGAATATGTGCATATATATATATATATATATATATATATGAGACAGCATATCTATAGCACTGCGACCCTAAAGTTATGGATAAGATTAGATACAATGGCTCAGGAGACAGTATCACACATGATAGGATTAGATATAGGACCCAGCAGACAGTATTCTTATGCAGTATAAGCTGGCGCCCTGTATCTAAGCCTAACACACGGTAGGCTTTAAAGGTTGTCCAGTCTCTAAACATTGATGGCCTATCTTCAGTATAGGCCATCAATAGCTGATGGGTCGGGGTCCCACTCCCGGGAGCCCCACCAATCAGCGGTCTTGTAGGGCGTGCAGAGCTCGTACGAGTGCTGCTACTGCTTCATTTCCCTCACTTGCTCACACTGTGAATGGC
Source organism: Rhinoderma darwinii (assembly GCF_050947455.1). Lineage (NCBI taxonomy): Eukaryota > Metazoa > Chordata > Amphibia > Anura > Rhinodermatidae > Rhinoderma > Rhinoderma darwinii. Next base: position 235,469 of record NW_027461832.1, read on the forward strand.
TGACACGTCCGTGTCGGCGATTCAGTGTGATAAAGTGACCGGAATGAAGGGGAAGTAGCGCTCGTACGAGCTGCTGCAACCCCTTCAAAACAGCTGATTAGCGGGGGTCCCGGGTGTCTGACCCCAACCCATCAGCAAGACACTAAAATTAAACTTACCTCCTCTTCGGCCGCAGGTCCTCACTCCATCAAGTGTCGGGATGCTGTGCGCAGCGCATAGCATCGTGACGTTATGCATAGCGCTGTGACGTCAGAACCTCTAATGCGCTCCAGGAAGAGGAGGGTAAGTTCTCTCAGTTACTATAGCAACAGGGGCCCGTGTAGTTTATTACATGGGCCCCGGTTACTTTAGTAACTATTCATTGATGTGGTGCGGGGGGCTGCAGGCCCCCCTGGCTTCTGGGCCCGGTCGCAATTGCAACCGCTGCGACCCCTATAGCTACGCCACTGATAATGCCCCTTTATCTGCCCCTACACAGTATAATGCCCCTATAGCTGCCCACACATAGGATGAAGCCCCTATAGCTGGCCCCCATAGTATAATGCCCCCATAGCTGTCCCACAGAGTATATACATACTCAAGTATGCCCGTTCCCACGACAGGTGGAGGAGAATCTGCTGCTTCTCCGGTCTGTGCAGTGTGTGGCCCAGCGCACACGGGCGCGATGACATCACTACATCATGCCTATGTGCGCCGAGCCTCTCACGGCATAGTGAATTCTGGAGCAAGGAGCCATTAGTTTCTTGCTCCAGCTTTGAATTCAACTGTATCTGCGTCCTGAGGACGCAGATACAGTTGAAACTGGGAAATCAGTCAGTAGCTCGCGACCCCCAGAGGTCTTCACATGACCCCCCAGGGGGGTCGCAAACCCATAGTTTGGGAAACAGTGGTCTAGACTGTAGCTGTAGATTCAAGGGTACAATGATGCATGACTTCTATAAAGTTATTTAACTATCACACCATTCAAGACCTAGTGGCGGCTCCAAGTTGCTGCTATGTGTCCTGCCTGCAAGTCATGATAGGAATGCCACTGACTGCAAGGGTGGTATTACATTGCGCCCATTGAAGTTAAAGTAACACAACGTCACACCACCCTGCTATGGACTCTGCAAATACCCTAATAGGATATTTAGACAGGTTTTTGTCCTGGCTGGACAACCTCCTATAATGGCCTAACCCAGGGCCGCCATCAGGAATTTCTGGGCCCCATACAGCCAAGGTGTCTGGGCCCGCCCCCTCCATTACAGAGGGTGGGCAACGGAAAGTGTGGTGCTCACGTTTGTACATTATACACATTAACTGATTTTGGGGCTGATGTCAATTTACAGTGAACGAAACCATGGAGCAGGCAGTGAGCGGTTAATGCCCTGGCTTTTGATCTATTCAGCCAAAACGTATCCGACTGTATGGCATACAATGGGATACGTCACCCGGGGAATGGCCCTGAGGAAACTCCTGAAGTCACGGTCCATGAATGGCAGTGACGTCTGGAGCTTTCCCAGGGCTGGGGCCTTCTACTTGCGCTCTGCCCAGGGACTATGGTGCTCTTCCTGATGTCCATATGCGTAAAGTGACGTCAGAAGCTTTGCAAAGCCTGAGTACACGGCCGGAGTGTCGGCAATGCCCTGACCAGGGATTCCGGCCCTGGAGAATCCCCTGACATTACTTGTGATGCTCTGTCTGGGGACTCCGGCATTGGGAAGCTCCTGACATCACTGTCCACATACTAATGTCAGGAGCGATATAAGTTTTTTTGTGGAATCTCTCAGGATGGAATAGCAAAATCTACTACACTATTCCATCCTTCAAATATAAGGTTTACCGATGTCTACCAGCCCGACGGAGGCCAAAAGGACATAATGAAGCCCTATGAATTATCATCTACGTTGTTTATAGTGTACGTTAGGAGATTTCCTGACGTACACGATAAACTTAGGGCAACAACACAATGTGAAGGGGCTTAAGGGAGAAGGAAGCGCTCGTGAGAATGTAAGGAGCACTAATGCTCCATTCTTACGTTGCCATTAAAGTTCAATGTGTTTTTCAACAGCAAAAATCTGAGGCTTACCCATTGAATTCTGACGCAGATGTTCCACAAGTGTGTAACAGATCCGCAAGAAAATAAGGCCCTGTTCACACAGAGGTTTTTGGCGCATTTTTTGCCGTGGAAACCACATCGGAAACTGCGGAAAAAAACGTCCAAAATCGCCTCCTATAGATTTCAATGGGAGGCGGAGGCGTTTTTTTCCAGGAAAAAAAGACTCGCAGGAAAGAAAAGCAACATGCCGTTTCTTCTGCCATTTCCCTCTCTGACCTCCCATTAACATTAATGGGAGGCAGAGAAAGCCTGAAGAAATTTCGAGGCAGATTTTTCTGCCTGCAAAAACTGTGTGAACAGGCCCTAAGTCCCATTGTCATTCAATTTTGCTTATCCTCAGCTTTTCCATGCAAAATAAGTAGCATGCTACTTATTGCTGTGGTGGATTTCTTTTCATGGTGCGGACAAAAATACACGTGAAAAATTATCGTAGCATGTGAACTGGGTTGCGGAAACCTCATATGCATGGAATGCAGAATCATCGGCATGTCATCTTAATCCTATCAAATCCAACATGTGTGGACGGGGCCTTAGAGGGAGTTTGTCATGAGTATTTTCGTGTGGCAAATCCGCATTCTAATACAGTACCAGCAATGTAAATGAGATCTACATGTCGCAGATTTTTTCTGCCCAAAAATTGACCTGCGGTGCGTGTTTGAAAATATGGTACATGTCAATTTATCCTGCGTTTCCGCTTGCGAATTGTTTGACAAGTTTGAAAAAAAATAAATAAAATCTGCAGCGTAAACCCTGCACCTATTTCTGCATCAGAATGTAAAAACCGCATCTAAAAATGTATCGAAAAATGCACTATTAGTTGCAGATTTTACGTGCGGAATTACCTGCGGTTTTGATGCAGATTTTGTGCACCAAATTCCTCAATGAGTGCGTGTAGCCTTACAGATTTTGCTAGGGATTTACAGTAAATTAACCCTTTAAATTATAAAGGATGAAATATCTTACAATTCTGCAACATAATAGGCATGCTGGTGATTTAAAAATCTGCAGCACGTCCTAAATTCCATGCAGATTTTTTTTCTGCTGCATATGCATGGGGTTCAAAACCTCATTCACATGAGTTAGGACTTATTCAGACTAACAAGTTAATCATCCGTGTGAAGGACGTTTTTTTTTAACTCCCGTCACACGGCTGCACATATTTCTATGGGGTTGTTCACATGGTCGTTGTTTTAACGGACCGTGTGAAGGGCCTGTATAAAAAACAGGACATGTCCTATTTTTGTCCATTTTCACAGATCCCTCAATAGACTATTTTTTCATATCCTTTTTTTTATGCTATTTTCATAATTGCGGCAGAAATCACGCAGTGTTGCCACGATTTTTATATAATCGCGCCAAAACTGCGGCATTTTTGCCATGATTGCGAAAATCGCCGCAAAAAACACTAGGGAAACAAAAAATAAACATTTTAACAAACTTTATATATTCAACAAGTGGGGTCAGGAAAAATGGGAAGCAGGATGGAGAGGGGGGACACCCCCCAGCCTGCAGGTCCAGTCGGCTGTGTAGAGAAGGACGTGTCTGTGGGGCGGGATCTCTCCACATGGAGCTACTGATTCTCATTCTGCATCTTCTTCTTCTTCTGTAAGTCCTCTCAAGGCCCCAGCGTTAGTTACTTCAGAGTAAAGAACGGGCCCTATTACATTGCAGGGTCCGTTCCTTTCTCCAAGTGACTAACGATGTGACAATGTTTAAAGCAGCTGAGAAGCGGGCCCCTATTTTTTCATCATTGTGGCCTGGCCCCTGACGGCAGTACCAGTATGACTGCCCTGATGGCGGCCCTGGCCTAACCACTTGTTATTTGGACACATGGACTTCAGGAATCCTTTCTGCAGGAACACATGAATATCATGTCCTTATATACAATGTAGGTAAATAGAGTGTATACCAGGGCACTTGTATAGAAAACTTTTAACTTTCTGCTTCCAACCAGAGTAAGTGGGCCAATTTTAAAAGTGGGAGGAAACACAAGCAAACATGGGGAGGACATAAAAACTTGCAGATGTTGCCTTTAGTTGGATTCATACCCTATGAAACCAGGGCAAACAGGGCCAGCCTTAGGCCTTTTTCACACGAACGTGTGCATTTTGCGCGCGCAGCGTTTTTTGCGCGTAGCAGTTCCGTGTGTCATAAGTGTTTGCTGCATGGCTGCGTGATTTTCACGCATATGCCATCCTTATGACACGCGGTTTTGATGTTTAGAAAAATAAATGAAGGAAGTGTTTTTATTTTTGCCTTCATTTCTTTATCTACTGTTGCGCGAATCACACGCGACACACGGAAGTGCTTCCGCGTGCTGCGCGTGATTTTCACGCACCCATTTACTTCAATGGGTGCGTGATGCGCGAAAAACGTCCGAGTATAGGACATGTGAGTTTTACACAGCGGACACACGCTGCGTGAAAATCATGATTTTCACGCGTGTATCACGGACGTTAAACACATTTGTGTGAATGAGGCCTTAGTTGTCTGTGACCTGTGCAGTCACACAGGGTTTATTACCCACGCCTGGTTAATAGGGCACCAGAGATGACCTGGCACCTGGCACTTTCAATCTGGTCCCACAATTGGCACAGTTGCACAGTGCTATCTCCTGCACTGCTTTAATCTCTATGATAAGAATCTGTGGATGCGTGGTACACTAAATATCAAAGGTGAGGGCATCAAGAGAAGATACATATAGGGCACTATCTAACCTTTGGCAGGCGCTGGCTGCAAGTCAAAAAGCAAAAAAGCAAAAAAGCTATGTGCTGCCTTTACATTTCTTACCAATTAGTGTTTCTCTGTATAAATAAGCATGCTGGGGATTGGTGGCGAAAGATGCAACAAAGGACAAATAATTGGATGATTACCCATTGGACAGCTATCTTCAGGGACTAAAGAGGGTGGGGCGTATTCTGAAACCACTGCTTTGAGTACCAATAGTTTCTCCTGCCCCTGTGAGCTGCTACCAGGCAGCAAATATTGCAAAGAAAACTAAAGTGCGTCCAATATATTTTATTGGGCCACAAGCTGAACTTTCATGTTTTATGAGATACAAGAGGAACAGGTGGTTTGGATCCAGCGTAGCTGCAACTAAAAAGGAACTTGTTCCAAGTTTAATGAAAATTGTATTAAAAGAGGTCAATCGGAATGATGTCCTCAAGTGCTGGGAGAGAAGTGAGAGGATGGAGGAAGCCTACGCGTTTCAAACGCTAGCTGCGTTCTTAGTCATGGCTGCCATACGCTGGATCCAAACCACCTGTTCCTCTTGTATCTCACACAACGCGTGCCGACGCGAGGATCCGTGCGAAGACCACAGTACACCAACCTGTACTTACAAGGTGAGCTGGAGGTTCCCCTCCTCTTTTTTCTTTCATGTTTTATGGTTGTGCAGTCAAAGTATTTTCCCAATATTTCTACCATATACACAGATCTGCATTTTGCCGCATGATTGGTTGCTATGGTAACTGCTTTGTACTGAATCAAAGATGCTTCAGATGTTTTTTTTTCATGCATTAGAGTGTTCTCACAATCATGATATACAATGCACTACTTAGATTTTCTTGTTTCATTTAACCTGTCACCTCTCCACAATTCTATAGTTTTATGTTATCGCTGAATTTAAAATAAAGATCCAAGATAAATCTGTAGCAAATTATAGACAAGCACGCCGGCATATACCAAAACCTTTACAGGTGCTGTGCTGTGTATAGTTGTCATAACCTCAAGGAGGGAATTTGAAAAATAATATTATATAGTTTATATTTGATGTTTTATATGTATTATGGTATTTTATGATATAATATAATATATAGTACATGCACTGCCGAAGCAGCATTTCAAGATGGCAAAACCTGCATCACCCTGAGATACTGACCTTCGTAGCACCCATTATTTGTGCTCCTTCTGGGACATTTCACTTTCTCAGACTCTGACATGGTAGTAGGGCCAGCCACAACAAGTCCCAAGAAAACCCCAGTATCGCTGATCATCAGACGCTGACAGTGAAGCTGATCATGTCTTGCTGGTATTATGGCCGTCTATAAAAACAGCAGTGTACAATGCAATTTGATGCAAACATCCATTTTTTTTATAGTTGGCGAGCAATAAATTCCCCTGTTGAGCTTAAGATTCCCTAGCAGGGGCATAGCTAAAGGCTCATGGGCCCGGGTGCAAGAATTCAGCTTGATCCCCCCTACCACTCCCCAACACCACCATCATCATCAGACCCCTGCGCGCGCCTATGCCCAGACGCCTTGCCCAACAGCCCCCATAGCATAATGCCCCCACACAGTATAATGCTCCCATAGCTGCCCCCACACAGTATAATGCCCCATAACGTATAATGCCCCCCCATAATAGCCCCATGCAGTATAATGCCCCCCATCTTATCAGCCCCCATGCAGTATAATGCCCCCCACCCCGCAATATCAGCCCCCATACAGTATAATGCCCCCATATGTCGCGATGATGTCGCTACATCCTGCCTGCCTGCGTCGAGCCGCTCAGGGCACAGTGAATGCTGGATCAAGGAGATGTCAGCTCCTTGCTCCAGGATTGAATGGAACCGAGACCTCGGTGAGTGACTCGCGACGCCCCGGAAGTTTTCACACGAACCCCCAGGGGGACGCGACCCACAGTGTAGGGATGTCACGATTCCAAAATTTGGACTTCCATACCAATACTTCGTTTACTTTGCCAACAGTAATAAAAAAAAAAAAGTCCTTACGTTTTCTAATGTGAGGCACGAGGTGTGATGAATTTTGAATGTGCCTCACATTAATAGTAATTAACCCCATCATGTTTCTCAGTCATAATGGGTTAATATGTAAGGTACATGATGGGGTTAATTACTATTAATGTGAGGCACATGGAGGTTAAATTCATCATCGCACCTCGTGCCCCACAATAAGTGATAGAAAGCAGTTTTTATTATATTTTTTTACAGCGTACACATCAAATGATGCAAAAAAATTGTTGTGCAGGTTATTACGGTCGCGCCAATACCGATTATGTGTATATATTATGTATTGAGACTTATTTTAATGTTTATTGTAAAAAAGGTGTATGTGTATTTTTTTTAATTTAACATTACTTTGTTTTTACTTTGTTTTCAAACTTTAATGTACTGGCATATATCTATACACTGATAGTACACAGGCATATATCTATATGCCAGTACATTAGCCTGTGTACTGATAGTACACAGGCAGTTGTTAGGACATACCCAAGTATGCCCTAACAACAGGAAATATGGTAAGACAGCCCTGGGGTCCTAAAATGGACCCTGGGCTGTCTGCCCATATATGGTATGTCCCTCAATCGCGTCACAGGGATTCCTGTGATGCGATCCAGGGGCATCCCCCTTCTCACTTTCCTCTTGAATGCTGCAGTCAGCTTTGATCGCAGCATTCAGGAGAATAGCGGCGGAGATGAGAGGTTTCTCTGATCTCCGCGGTTATAGAGCGGGGCTGCGGCTGTGTAATACAGTCACTGCCTCGCTCCTGACGCGTGCGGTCAGCAAGAGGTGATGCGGCCGGTGCTGCACTAATAAGCGGTGGTTCAGGCACTGAAGACAGAACATGGGGGTGTTTTGTAGTGCACCCACCATGTTCTGTCTTCAGTGCCGCATATCATTAGTGCAGCGCCGGCCGCATCGTATCATCCTGACGGCGCGCACATGTCAGGACTCAGGAGTGGGGCAATGACTGTATTACACAGCCGCAGCCCCGCTCTCATATATTCATGTGTTACTATACTGTATTGTGTTGTATTGTGCAGTTTGCGGTGGAGAGGGGAGGGGGGGCTGTGATTTAACGGGCACCCCCTCTCCACCGCAAACAGCACAATACATTACAAGGCATCACAATACATTACATTACATTACAACACAATACATTACAACACAACACAATACATTACATTACATTACAGACTGCAGCTTACTTGGAGTCCTCCACACCGACTCTTCCACTGCTCTGTCTGGAAGACGTGTCACGTGACAACACGGTCACATGGTACACTAAGTGTACCATGTGACCGTAACCAGGAAGTGCCGGCTTCACGGCACAGAAGATTGATTTAGGAAGCATATGGTATGGCAACGGGGGCCCGTTGGCCCCCCAGGCTTAGGGGCCCGGTCGCAACTGCGACTGCTGCGACCCCTACAGCTACGCCGCTGTTCCCTAGACCGACAATATCTATGGATTATATCCTGTTTCACACTAGTATATTTCGGGTCAGTGTAGGAACTGTATCAGTGGCGTAGCTATCGGGGTCGCAGTGGTCGCAGTTGCGACCGGGCCCACAAGCCTGGGGGGCCCGCAGGGCCCCCGTTGCCACGCAGCGCGCGAATACAAAGTTTGTATGTGTTGTGATGCCGGCACTTCCTGGTTACGGGCATGGTTTGTTTAGACGTCACAGTCACATGGTACACTCAGTGAACCATGTGACTGTGATGTCACGAGAGGGGGCATTCCAGCCACTGTGGAAGAGCCGATGCGGAAAAGCATGGAAGACTGCAGGTGAGCTGCAGAGGGGGCCTGTAATGTATGTGTGTTATATTGTATTGTACTGTACTGTCTGTTGTATTGTACTGTCTGTGTTTGCGGTGGAGAGAGGAGAGGGAGGCTTTAAATTACAGCCCCCCCTCCACTCTCTCCACAGTAAACATAAACTGCACGACACAATGCATTACAAACTGTGGGTCGCACTCCCCCTGGGGGGGTCGTGTGAAGACCTCCGGGGTTCGCGAACCACTCACCGAAGTCCTGCTTCCAACTCTATTTGCATCCTCAGGACGCAGATCCAGTTGAATTTAATCCTGGAGCAAGGAGCTGACGGCTCCTTCCTCCAGTATTAACTGCCATGAGCTATTAGCGGCTCGGCACAGACAGGCGCGATTTAGTGACATCATCGCGCCTGTCTGCGCTGAGTCACTTATAACACAGGGCAAAGGAGGAGAAGGATCTCCTCCACCCGTCGTGGGAACGGGGATGGGTAAGTAACTTTATTATTTTTCTATTATGCACATATGGAGGAATTATACTGTATAAGGAGGGGGGCTGATAGATATGGTGGCAGCTATGAGGGGCATTACTGTATGGGAGGCTGATATGGTGGCAGCTATGAGGGGCATTATACTGTCTGGGTGGCTGATATGGTGGCAGCTATGAGGGACATTATACTGTCAGGGGGCTGATATGGTGGCAGCTATGGGGGCATTACACTGTACGGAGACAGCTATGTGGGCTTTATACTGTGTGGGGGCAGCTAAAGAGGGCATTATACTGTATGGGGGCATTATACTGTGTGGGGCAGCTAAGGAAGGCATTATACTGTGTAGGGGCAGCTATGAGGGGCATTATACTGTATTGGGGCATTATACTGTATGAGGGCATTTATGGGGGGCATTATACTGTATGTGGGAGCTATGGAGGCATTATACTGTATGGGGCCGCTATGGGGCATTATACTGTATGGGGTCTGCTATGGAGGGCATTATACTGTATTGGGGCATTATACTGTGTGGGGGGTAGCTATGGGAGCATTGTACTGTGTGGGGGCAGCTATGGGGAGCATTATACTGTATAGGGGCAGTTATGGGGAGCATTATACTGTATGGGGCAGTTACAGGGAGCATTATACTGTATTGGGGCAGCTATGGGGAGCATTAAACTGTATGGGGCAGCTACGGGGGGCATTATACTGTGTGGGGGTGGCTATGGGGGGGAAGTATACTGGGGGGCTGTTGGGCAAGCCGGCTGGCCATAGGCGCGGCAGGGGTCTTCTGGTGTTGGGGAGTTGTAGGGGGGCCAAAGCTGAATTCTTGCACCAGGGCCCATGAGCCTTTAGCTACGCCCCTGAGCTGTATATTAAGGATGGGCTTGGATTCGTCCTTCGAGATCATGAAACGATTATGTGAGGCAGACCTAACAGCTAGAGACGTAGTGTTTAAACTCAAACTTTAACGTATAAAACCACTGTATGAATTTTGATCATTAGGAGATTTTACAAAAAAAAATTATTTTTACTTTTTGTTTAAGACAAGAAACTCAACTGATTCAACGTGCCCACATGTAACAGGACAATTGTTTATCATCAGATAGTTGTGGTTCATACAAAATAATCAAACTTGGACATATCGAAACAAATAAAAATATAATAATGATTGTAGCTCGTTTCAATGATTAACAAATATAGGTAATTGTCGTATAAAGGTTCACATGTGTAAGACTCAGATGTCACTAACTGTGAGAGAATTTACGTAAATTGGCAATAACTCAAACAGGTAAAGTCTTCTGTGCATATTTTATTCTTCTTTAGCCTTCATGGTAACTCTTAAATTTACCCCATTTGGCTCCTGGCACCCTTTCTGTGAAAATCACTGTAGTCACACAGGGTTCTTAGTAATAATCTGTATGTATTTTGAACACAGATTACTATATATTTTCTATTCATATGAATAGGTGCCAGTTGTGGCAAGTATTCAAATTGAATATACAGTACATTCTATGCAGGGGTGTTGCCATGACCCTCTGTATATGAAGTGATTTTCCAAGTATCACGGCACGGTGTCTAATATTACTAACTTGCAGGCTAATCTAAAAAAAAGGCAAGATCTGCTTTATTTCTAAATATGTATGTAACAGGAGGTACCCTTTGAGATATAACCATGATGATCTGCCAAGTTTACAGGTATACAGAAATATGTAATTGAAAATGTAATAAGGGAGATGCCTATTGTGTATTGTAAGCACCAACTATTGTTATACCAATGCATATGATAAAAGCCTAAAAATGCACTATAGGTAAATACATAATAAATACCATCCCCTCAGCTTTGTGATTAATATAATAATGAATTAGACCAATTATAATTTTTTATTTTTTTTTAGTCAGTGGAGGTCTCAAGTCCTCTATTAAAAAGCTACACTAGACGTGGCTCTTAACTTTAGTTAAGATGGACACCCTCTCTATAATCTCTCCTAATAGGACATGGTGGAAGGGTTGACTTAACTGGAAAATAAGAAGTGGTAGGTAGAAATGGCTGGGTTTACAAGGCTGGTCCACCGAGTGACTAGGCTTCTTGTTGTGAGCATGGGTAGTAGGAGCTGTGTTTCACAAATACCCCTCAATGGTCAGTGCAAATAACTACAAGTTTATACTTCTGCATCTTGAAGGTCTGCCTAGCGGAAATCTATTTTGACTGCTGAACAGCCTCACAAAATTGAAGTGTTTCCAGTAAATACATAGGTGGAAAAATCTTGTCGTTCTGTTAAAATACTTTGTTGCTTTATTTAGCATCTTTTATGACATAAATTAATCATAAGAGTCAAGCGCCATCAAGATTTAATGATTTGAGTCAATTTAATTTACTTCATTTTGTCAAAGAAGTAATGATCAAAATGCTTGCATAGGGAATCCCATTGAAGGGATCTTTCTCTTTTTTAATTTTTTTTAATTTTTTTTCCTATTTTATTTCGTTTTTAACTTTTTAGCAAATAAACTGTTGTGGAAATTTCAGGGCTTAGACTTATGACAATCTTATTTCTAGTGTGCTCTGGTCTTTATAGATAAATGAACAAACCAAGTTACAATTATTTGCTTGTGTAAAGCTAGTGAAATCTGCAAACAATTGACTTTTCTACATGCTTTCATGTAAAGAGTCTTCATGATTTTCCTGCCCAAAATCCGAACAATACTAACTTTGGTCTAGATTAAAGATTTTTTGCTTACTACAGATATAGTACAACCTACTAAGTGCAGTTATGGCAATAGTCTGCCAAGTACAGGTGTTAGAGATTCATAATGCTATTAGTTGAAAATGATAGGTTATTTTTTTTAACCTTGGAAGGCCAGAATATTGGCTCTCCTTTTACCCTCTTTTTTCCTGAGGGCAGGTATAACACCTCCCGGCAGGATGTAGACAAACCACAATGATGGAGGGAGATCACACAGGTGCAAAATACTGATGAACACCCACTCTTACGCCTACTATTCGTGAGGGGGGCGGCTGCTTAGTATTATCATTGCACACAAGTATAGCTTTTATAAGAATGTCAGTCACATAGGTGCATTTAGTGCAGCATGCTGGCATACAGCCTATTAGTCACACCCATAATATTAGACAAGGCGGGCTGCCCAGCACCTTCCAATATACTGACAAACCATTCTCCCCCAGCACTAGACCTGGCTGCATCCTGAAAAGATATCCATGTGTAATCTCCTGTGTATTCTCCCTCTATGTAGCTTTTATAAGAATGTCAGTCACATGGGTGCATGTAGTGCACCATGCTGGCATACAGCCTATTAGTCACCCCCATAATATTAGAAATGGCGGGCTGCCCAGCACCTTCCAATATACTGACATACCATTCTCCCCCAGCACTAGACCTGGCTGCATCCTGTAAAGATATCCATGTGTAATCTCCTGTGTATTCTCCCTCTATGTAGCTTTTATAAGAATGTCAGTCACACGGTTACATGTAGTGCACCATGCTGGCATACAGCCTATTAGTCACCCCCATAATATTAGAAATGGCGGGCTGCCCAGCACCTTCCAATATACTGACATACCATTCTCCCCCAGCACTAGACCTGGCTGCATCCTGTAAAGATATCCATGTGTAATCTCCTGTGTATTCTCCCTCTATGTAGCTTTTATAAGAATGTCAGTCACATGGTTACATGTAGTGCACCATGCTGGCATACAGCCTATTAGTCACGCCCATAATATTAGACAAGGCGGGCTGCCCAGCACCTTCCAATATACTGACAAATCACTCTCCCCCAGCACTAGACCTGGCTGCATCCTGAAAAGATATCCATGTGTAATCTCCTGTGTATTCTCCCTCTATGTAGCTTTTATAAGAATGTCAGTCACACGGTTACATGTAGTGCACCATGCTGGCATACAGCCTATTAGTCACGCCCATAATATTAGACAAGACGGGCTGCCCAGCACCTTCCAATATACTGACATACCATTCTCCCCCAGCACTAGACCTGGCTGCATCCTGTAAAGATATCCATGTGTAATCTCCTGTGTATTCTCCCTCTATGTAGCTTTTATAAGAATGTCAGGCACACAGTTACATGTAGTGCACCATGCTGGCATACAGCCTATTAGTCACGCCCATAATATTAGACAAGGCGGGCTGCCCAGCACCTTCCAATATACTGACATACCATTCTCCCCCAGCACTAGACCTGGCTGCCTCCTGAAAAGATATCCATGTGTAATCTCCTGTGTATTCTACCTCTATGTAGCTTTTATAAGAATGTCAGTCACATGGGGGCATGTAGTGCACCATGCTGGCATACAGCCTATTAGTCACCCCCATAATATTAGACAAGGCGGGCTGCCCAGCACCTTCCAATATACTGACATACCATTCTCCCCCAGCACTAGACCTGGCTGCCTCCTGAAAAGATATCCATGTGTAATCTCCTGTGTATTCTACCTCTATGTAGCTTTTATAAGAATGTCAGTCACATGGGGGCATGTAGTGCACAATGCTGGCATACAGCCTATTAGTCACGCCCATAATATTAGACAAGGTGGGCTGCCCAGCACCTTCCAATATATTGACAAACCATTCTCCCCCAGCACTAGACCTGGCTGCCTCCTGAAAAGATATCCATGTGTAATCTCCTGTGTATTCTCCCTCTATGTAGCTTTTATAAGAATGTCAGTCACACGGTTACATGTAGTGCACCATGCTGGCATACAGCGTATTAGTCACGCCCATAATATTAGACAGGACGGGCTGCCCAGCACCTTCCAATATACTGACAAATCACTCTCCCCCATGCACTAGACCTGGCTGCATCCTGAAAAGATATCCATGATACACGATAAATATCAATAACAAACGTGAGGTATTGGTTAATATTTTGGCCAAAATACGCAAGCTCGCAACCCGCGTCAAGGGTCCTCATCGTATTGTGAGTCCCTATACTCCTATTTATCAAACAAATCACTGAAAAAGAACTATATTACTTTAAAATCACTGAACAGGCCATACTTACACACGAGGGCAGGTATAACACCACCCGGCAGGACGCAGACAAACCACAATGCTACATAGAGGGAGATCACATAGGCTATTCTTGTTTCCTTTTACCATCTGCATTATCTGGCCAATTTAAAGAAATAGGTTCATTATCAGCAATTTCCTAATATTTTATTTCAACCAAATTGATCTCTTTATGAAAGAACGTGGTTTGGTTAATAGAGCAGGGCAGTTTTGGGTAAATTCAAATCCCCTGCAGCTGCTATCCTGCTACCATCAGCAGAGTACATGTTTAGAATACAGTGCCTGTACTCTGTGAAAGGGAGGATTTTTTTCAAATAGCATGATAAAAATCCATGTAAAATTAATATCATTTCAAAAGTGGGTATATTTCTATACTATGCGAGATGCCTAATTTTATTTTTCTTCCCCATGTCTAAGATCATAATTGTCATTCCAATTAAAGTAACATCCACAACCGCCTGTGTTTCAAGCATGTCAAGGGAAAACTAAAATACCTACTAAGGCTCTGTTCATACTAGCAGCATGGATTTCATTTATAAAGCCATGACATCTGCTGTATGTCAGATCCATTTTTTAATGGATACCGACAACACTGATAAACCCTGTTGTCTTTTTCTTAAAACATAATTTTTATTGACAAATTTTCAAATTTTGTTTTTAACAGACAAAAAGATCACATAGAATGTGCTCATAGTTGAGCAACACTAAAGCCTTATTCACACGACAGGGTCCCAACCGAGCCCGAGTATCGGCCGATAAAATCAGCCGTTTTTCCCGGCCGGTTTGCATTCGTTTTGCACCCGTTCCGGGCCGATCTGGACAGTGACATCAGGGGCAACTCCTGAAGGGGAATCCCCATGTGGCCGGTGATTCCACTTCAGGAAAAGCCCCTGTCGTCTGTGTCCATTTATGGATACTGAACGTTACTGGCTTCGCCTGGTGTGGAATCCCCGGTCACAGAGTGTTCGGGGATTCCGCTTCAGGAGTTTCCCCTGATTTCACTGTCCATATATGGACAGAGACATCAAGCGCTCTGTCCAGGAGTGGAATCCCCGAACACACAGGGATTCTGCTCCTTCAGGGAGCTAAAGTGGGGCTAGCACATTGCAGAGCAGGGAGATACCTCCCTGCTCTGCTATAGTGGCGTTGCTACAGCAGTAGCAGCCGCAGCAGCTGCTAGCGGCGCCATCGGCCATGGGAGGTGTCGCCGGGCTAGGGCGCTTTTAAAACAAGCAGGGGAAGGGAGCCACAGCAGTGCTCCCTTCCACCTGCTGTACACCCGGGCCCTGCCATACAGTGTAGAAACTTACCTCCAGCGTACAGCCATTCGTCCGAATGGTATAAACTACTCCTCCTCACATGCACTCTGCGCTGTGAGGCGAGAGCGAGCAACGGTAGACATGGCCGTCACTCGTGATACATTCCGGTGATGGCCGTGTATTACCCGGCCCCATAGACTTCTATGGGAGCTGGGCGGCCGGGTGAACGGCCGAAAATAGGGCATGTCCCATTTTTTGACGCCCGGTTTTCCTGGCCCGTCAAAAAAATTGGTCGTGTGAATAGCCCCATTAGGGGTCTATTGTTCCTACTGCAGCCAGGTGACAAACGTTTTATAAACGGCCGTCACCCGGCCGGGAAACCCTGTCGTGTGAATAAGGGCTTAGAATACAACATAAAGAACAGAAAAGATCATGACATATAACCTGTTTCACATCATAAAGAAACCCTGTTGTCTTTAGACTTAAGAATTTATAAGACTTTATTTCTTTGATAGCAGTAATGGAAAGAGAGGGGAATTGTTACTTTTAAAATTAGTATCACAATTCTGAAAATCCTGTGTGTTTTTTAAGTGAAGCCTTAGGGCTTTTAACTGTAAAGTCAAGTTTAATCATGACCCTAAACGTTTTTTTTCTGCTTATTAAAGCTTAAATTGATATTAACTGCCATTGATCAGCTTCAATATGTTACACTGTGCGACTCAGAGTAATTAATATTGATTTGCAAACATACGTATGGGAATTTATAGGAGTTCTGTGTATGTGTTTCTGCAAGTGTGAACATCTATGGCATGTGTAACACGTAGGTTTCGACAGCTTTCAATGGAAATAATCTATTTTGACTACATAATATAATTTTTCTGAGGTCCTGAACACTAAAACTTACCATTATGCTAGGGAAGATGTACATTGTTCAATTAAATCTATGGAAATAAAGATTTCCTAAAAACAGAGCACCTGCCCATACAATACAATTTGATACTGAGTTTCCATTCACTACTATGTGTCTCAAATTACATAGCTACTGTCGAAGATTATGTATCCCTATTTACCATTGTGGAACAGATTGGATTTATGCAGTGAAGGCAGCAGGACAACGCTTGAGAAGGTCAATGCTATATACTATCATACATAGCTTTTTTTTTTTCTTTATCTGAAGCAAAGATTTAGTCTGGTTCTATCCCTAATGCTATTTTTTATGCTGACGTGGCCGTTGCGAATGTGTTTGCTTTATTACATATACAGTATAATAATATTACAGTAATACTAATACATAAAGCCAACCATAAGAGGCATCTACATTTCCCAGTTTAAAGGATAATAAGCTGAACCCATTATTTTAATCATATACAGTACTGTGCCAACGTTTAGGCAGTTGTGGAAAAATGCTGCAAAGTTGGAATGCTTTAAAAAATAGAAGTTTTAATAATAGTTTTTTTTTATCAATTAACAAAATGCAAAGGGAATGAACAGAAGAAAAATCTAAATCAAATCAATATTTCGTGTGGCCACCCAAAGTCGAAATAACTGTACATGTAGCGTGCAAATAATAATGTCAAATAATGTCCAAATAATAGTGTCATACACTACACAAGTAACAGTGAAAAACCATATCCACATAACAGTGTCATGTAGGGTGTGTAGCATCCATGGCCGCGGGCCGTCGGGTCTACTCACCTCCTGATGCCCGCAGCCATGGATCTGTGAGCGCTGGTCCCCATCTCCTTCCCAGGAGATGCCACGCTCACTTCCGCTCCGGTCCGCTGTGTCCCGTAGGGTGCGCGTGCACGCTCGTGCCCGCTCTTAAAGGGCCAGCGCGCGCACATTAAGAAAATCATCATCATCAACACACATGATTTCCTGGACTATAAGAAGGCCCCATCCCGTCTGATCCCTGCCTGAGCGTTGTTAGTATATCCCAAGTCTGTCTTGCAAATGGTCCCTTAGTGTTTCCCGTTCCAGTTGTTACCCGTGCCCTGTTACCTGTTCCTGTATCCCGTGCTGTGTTCTTGTTCCTATGCCTATTAGTTGGAGTCGTGTCTACTGCACCTGCTGTTGTTTGCCACTTCCTGTGTCATCCACCACGTCCTGTGTCATCTGCCACGTCCAGAGGGATTCGCCACGTCTGGCGCAACCTCGGCACCTGCTGTCATCCGCCACGTCTGGCGTTACCTGCTGCACCGACCTCCATCCGTACCAGAGCTGCGGCCACTGTCTGGACTATCCAGGTACCCTTGTGCGGGACTTTGTATTGCTGGGGTTCCCTGTTGTTTGACCAGCAGCCTCCATGCTACGGCGGTTCGGCCTAGTGGGTCCACTTACCTATAAACCGTGACAGTACGCTCAGGCCATGGACCCCGCTGGTCAACCTGAGACCTTGACGACACAAGCCGTGCTGGCCGAGATGCAAGACCTCCAGTAACAGCAAGACCAACTTTGTGAATCTATGGAATAGACTACCGCAGGAGCTGGTCACAGCAGGGACAGTAGATGGCTTTAAAAAGGGGTTAGATAATTTCCTAGAACAAAAAAATATTAGCTCCTATGTGTAGAAATTTTTTACTTCCCCTTTCACATCCCTTGGTTGAACTTGATGGACATGTGTCTTTTTTCAACCGTACTAACTATGTAACTATGTAACTCCTCCCGTCGGTGAACGCCATTGCCCATCGGCTGCTTGCTCCAACCACAGTCGTCACTGCACCCATTCCTGCTGTTCCTCCTGCTACATTTCCTGTCTGTACAAGTGCCGATCCCCTGTGCATCTTGCCGCTACCTCCACGCTATGACGGAGACCCGAGGACCTGCAGGGGTATTTTGAATCAGTGCATGATCCACTTCAGACTACATGCCAGGTCCTTATCTTCGAATGACGTCAGGATCGCGTTCATCATCTCTCCCCTTACTGGCAAATCCCTGGCATGGGCAAATCCTCTGTGGGAACATCAGGGACTAGAGACGCGTGACTTGCAGTGCTTCTTATGGACCTTCCGCTTGATCTTTGAGGATCTGGGAGAGTTTCTTCGGCTGCTGCATCTCTGCTGATCCTACACCAGGGAGACCTCTCCGTGGGCGAGTATGCCATTCAGTTCCGTATCCTGGCTGTTGAGTTAACCTGGAACAACGAGGCTTTGGTGGCCACATTCTGGCAGGGACTGTCTTCTGGGATTAAGGACGAGCTGGCCACTCGTGATCTGCCATCTACCCTGGACGATCTTATCCTACTTGCCACCCGAGTTGACATAAGGATCTGGGAGCATTCCCAAGAGGTTCTCCAGGAGAGAGAACTTCCTAGGCTGGATTCTACTTTCCAGTAATACTTACTATCCTCCTCAGTCGTCCCACCAGAGGATCCTATGCAGATGAACCATGTCAAATTGTCTATCCAGGAGAAACAACGCAGACGCACTTCTGGACTTTGTCTGTATTGCGGCCTCGGAGGCCATATTGTGCGTCTGTGTCCCCAGAGACCAGAGAGACCCCATTGCTTAGGATTGGTTGGAGAGACAACCCTAGGTGGAACGGTACCTCATAAAGCATTCTGTTCCAAGCTGACTATTCCTGTGACCCTAGTATACGGTGAGAGGATGCATCAAGTTTCTGCCTATCTTGACTCTGGGTCTGCGGAAAACTTCATCCATAAGGAGCTAGTGGATCATCTCCAGTTGCCCATAGTTCCCCTGGAGACATCTTTGGCTGTTGCCTCTTTGAATGGACTGCCTCTGTCTGGTCCCATAGTTTCTAAAACCAAGCCGTTGAAGCTCCAGGTTAGAGTCCTTCATTCTGAACTAATTTCTTTCCTTCTTTTGCCCAAGGCCATCAGTCCTGTTCTGCTGGGCCTGCCTTGGCTTAGACTGCATGCCCCAGTCCTGGACTGGAATTCCGGAGAGGTTCTCCAATGGGGCTCCAAGTGCCTTGGTCATTGTCTGTTGCAGATCCATCCTGTCCAGCCTCCTCTACCTCAGTCATTGGCGGGACAGCCCCCCAGGTTCACTCAGTTTGCAGATGTCTTCAGCAAAAGGGAGGCTGAGACGCTGCCTCCACATCGAAGTTATGACTGCCCCATTGAACTGGTTCCTAATGTCTCTGTCCCCCGTGGCCGAGTATATCCTCTCTCCTTGCCAGAGTCTCTATCCATGTCGGCCTATATCAAGGAGAATTTGGAGAGGGGTTTCATACGAAAGTCTTCCTCCCCAGCCGGGGCTGGGTTCTTCTTCGTTAAAAAAAAAGACGGATCCCTTCGACCCTGCACTATGAATACCTGGTGATGCCATTTGGACTGTGTAATGCTCCCGCCGTCTTCCAGGAATTTGTTAATGATATTTTCCGAGATTTCCTCTATATCTGTGTTGTTGTTTATCTCGATGATATTTTGATTTTCTCACCAGATCCGACGACTCATCGGAGGCATGTCCGTCAAATCCTACTACGATTAAGGGAGAATAGTTTATACGCCAAGCTGGAGAAGTGCATCTTTGAGAGGAGTTCTCTGCCCTTCCTGGGCTACATCATCTCGGATCATGGTCTCCAGATGGATTCTGAGAAAGTGAGAGCTGTCCTGGAGTGGCCACGTCCTCAAGGCCTGAGGTCCATACAGCGTTTCCTGGGATTCGCCAATTTCTACCGGCAGTTTATCCCAAACTTCTCATCACTGACATCTCCTGTTTCCACCCTTACCAAGAAGGGTGTGAACGACAAGGTGTGGACCCCAGAGGCAGAGTCCGCATTTATTAGTCTCAAAAAAGCCTTCACTTCAGCCTTGATCCTCCATCATCCTGACGTATCTCGGCAGGTTCTTTTGGAGGTGGACACCTTCTCTGTTGGTGCAGGTGCACTTCTGTTCCAGAGGAGCTCCAAAGAAAGGGCAGTAGTATGTGGCTACAACTCGATGCTTTTTTCTTATGCAGAATGCAATTACTCTATTGGGGATCGGGAGCTACTGGCCATCAAATTGGCTATGGAGGAGTGGAGACATCTGCTGGATGGTGCAGCTCATCCCATCATGATCTACACTGACCACAAAACCTCACCTACCTTCAGTCTGCTCAACGGCTAAATCCCCGTCAAGCCAGGTGGTCTCTGTTCTTCACCCGTTTCGAATTTGTGCTCCACTACCGTCCCGCTGACAAAAATGTGAAGGCTGATGCCCTGTCTAGGTCATTTGACACGGATGACACGGTGGAGTCCCTTCAAAGTATCATAGACCCGTCCTGTATTGTCACTGCCAAACCTTTGAAGTTTGCAGTCCAGGATCTCCCTCACCTCGAACACATCAGAAGAACCGCTGGGAGCATTTGTGGAACAGGAAGACTTGCTGTAGCGGCTCAGGGCCACTGGTTTCAGGAGGGACACATGAAAGGAGTTGTGGATTCTGAGGGTAGGAGGCAGCCACAGTTTATAGGAGACAGGGTTTATCTGTTGCAGAATCTCAAAAGGACCGAGGAACCTGGCAGCAAACTTGTGTGAAGGCACCTTCGAACGAATGTTCTGTGAGGACAGCCAAACTTTGGCACCTGGAAGATACTGAGGCGGGTCTCTTCTTATTGTATCCGCTTTTCGCTTCATGCGATTGACAGCCAGCAAAATAGAGGACCGGGTCTGTTGCCAGATTTGCAGAAAGTCCCCAAATGCAGAGTCAGCAGCGGGTACCTGAGAAGTAGTAGACACTGGAAGAGGGACTCTAGGATGTTGACTGTACACAATATAAAACGAAGTGGAAGTAGTGGACTCGCTTGTGTGGTTGTTGTACGAGAATTCGGCCCATGGAAGAAGCTGTACCCAGTAAACATGCTGTAAGGAGATGAAGTGACGGAGATAATTCTCCATGATCTGGTTGATCCTCTCGACTTTCCCATTGGACTGAGGAAAGGCTGAGGAAAAGTCCAATCTCACATCCAGGAGTTTACAGAGAGCCCTCCAGAATTTCGACGTAAACCATAACCCCCGATCAGACACAATGTGAAGGGGCAAGCCATGCAAGCGGAAGATGTGCTAAATGAAGAGACTCACCAGTCGGGGAGCAGAAGGTAGGCCGGTCAGCGGGATAAAATGTGCTATCTTCGAGAACCGGTCCACCACTACAAAGATAGTGTTGCATCCTGCTGAGGGAGGAAGGTCAGTGACAAAGTCCATCGCAATGTGCTGCCAGGGGGTATTGGGTACAGGCAGAGGTTTAAGCAGGCCGGCAGGCTTGGAGTGAGTAACCTTGTTAGAAGCACACACCATGCAAGAAGAGACAAAGTCCACAACATCGATGGGCAGCGTGGGCCACCAGAAGTGACGAGCAATCAGGTCTCCGGTTTTACGAACACCAGGGTGCCCAGCCAGTTTAGAACTGTGTCCCCATCGGAGAATTCTTCTTCTGTCTGCCAAATGCACAAAAGTCCTCCCCGGAGGAAGGACTTTCTATTTGATGGACTGGAGAGGGTTTGGTCCTGAGGAGAGGACCTGGGAGCCGGAGGAGAACCTCGATGCCCCTGCTCTCGTTAAGAAGTTCCTCTCTCGCTCTGGCCCCTAGAAGAGGGGGCATAAGAGGGGGGATACTTTAGCGTCCATGGCCGCGGGCCGTCGGGTCTACTCACCTCCTGACGCCCGCAGTCATGGATATGTGAGCGCTGGTCCCAATCTCCTTCCCAGGAGACGCCAGCACTCACTTCCGCTCCGGTCCGCTGTGTCCCGTAGGGTGCGCTCGCACGCTCGTGCCGGCTCTTAAAGGGCCAGCGCGCGCACATGAAGAAAATTATCATCATCAACACACATGATTTCCTGGACTATAAGAAGTCCCCAGTCCGTCTGATCCTTACCTGAGTGTTGTTAGTATATCCCAAGTCTGTCTTGCAAATGGTCCCTTAGTGTTTCCCGTTCTATTTGTTACCCGTGCCCTGTTACCTGTTCCTGTATCCCGTGCTGTGTTCTTGTTCCTGTGCCTACTAGTTGGAGTCGTGTCTACTGCACCTGTTGTTGTTTTCCACGTCCTGTGTCATCCGCCACATCCTGTGTCATCTGCCACATCCAGAGGGATTCGCCACGTCTGGCGCAACCTGCGGCACCTGCTGTCATCCGCCACATCTGGCGTTACCTCCATCTGTGCCAGAGCTGCGGCCACTGTCTGGACTATCCAGGTACCCTTGTGCAGGACTTTGTAATGCTGGGGTTCCCTGTTGTTTGGCCAGCTGCCTCCCTGCTACGGCGGTGCGGCCTAGTGGGTCCACATACCCATAAACCGTGACAGGGTGTAAATAACCCTGCCCAACGTTTTCTACATAATAGTGCCATACAGTGCCCAATTATCAGAGCTATATTGTTCCCACATACTGCTATACAGCCAGGCACTAATCTAGGCATCACAGACAGGCATGCACCTGCATACTTACTTCTCTGGACACACAGGGCTGGGTGATTGCACCTTGTGTGCTCACAATCTCGACACCCACATACTTGCTCACCTACTCACTGAGACATCCAAGACCAAGTGCCAATTTTTCCAAACACAAAGGGCAGAGGCTTTCTCACTTATTCAGACAAGTATCTCCATCTAGTCAGTGCGCTATTCTTCAGTGATAACAAGGAAGGAGATAAGTAGCAATTTACTATTGGTACCAATCTAAAATTTTAGTATTGATACTCTTTCTGGTCCTATATTTTATGGGCAATATTAATAGCAATATCACAGATCTATACATTTTACAATTCACACAAAATGTTGCTTTTTTTTCAAGTTAGTGCTCTAAGGCTCGGCATCCACCGATATTCTTGACGTTAAAAAGAATGGACACTCAGATGAACCACATCGGGGTCCATCGAGCGTCATTGAGATTAGTTGCTTGTTTGCCTCTCTGTAATTTTTGGCTAAATTGTCTTGCAAAAAATTCAAAATAAAGCTGGAAAAACGTCCTTAGAGGAAGCTGGTCCTTTTAAAATAACTAAATATTCTTGCAATGCTTATGATGTACATAGTCTTTTTACTATGCTAATAAAAGGGCTGTCTCACAAAAACAGTCTCTGTCCATTTATGAACGTTACAGAGGTTGGACCACAGTTGAAATCCGCTGATAAAAAGCTGACTCGAGCCGATGGCTACTTATGTGATTGGTGTCACGAAGGGTACGTTGACCCACTGGGCCGTACTGCCTTGATGGTATGGCAGCTGGCCAACAGGACACACGTCACAGTCAATAGTTCGTATAGTGTACCTGTGGTAACTCAGAAAGACAGGCTTGGCTGGGACTGGGCAGCAGGCAGGCGCCAGTCGTGGTGTAACAGGACAGGCATGGAACACAGCACAGCACGACTTCAGCTCAACTCGGCACTTTACCAGGATAGCACAGGATATAGGTTACAGGTAGCAGGAATGGGGAACACTGGGAACTGGAAAACACTAGACCATTTGCATAGACATACTAGGATAACTACATTAAGGCTCAGGCAAGATAGGCATGGGCAGAGCCCTTCTTATAGTCCAGGGTGCTCTGGAAACAATCAGCTCAATCTCACACCAGTGTGCGCACCAAGGCTGACTGAGCACCCTTGTGGTCACTGTGGAACAGGATGGCCGCATGTGCAGACATCTCTGGAGAGAAGGGCGTCGACCAGATGGAAGGAGTTCGTGGTCAGCGACCACAGACGTTACAATTGGTATGTAGTACGACAAATCTATAGGGTTTGAGAAGCCATACCCACATAGATCAGCTGATTACCACAGCGGCTTCCATCTGAAAAGGGGTTTGATACAGGGGTTGTCTTTGTGGGACAATCCTTTTAAAACTAATCCGACAACAGCCGGCAGAGCCACTCGCCCAAAGTACAATTGTAAAGATCTACTGCTGTTTGGTACTTGGATTCCCACTACCGCACCTACTATAGAGATGCAGAGATACGATTTGCATTTTGACTCTACAAACAGTAATACAGATATTTTAATAATGAAGAGCTCTACTCGCTGAGGAACTGCAAGTTTTAACAGAATGTGAAAGCCAAATGCAGTCCCATAAGAGCCCCTATTGTATAGATGGAGAGATATGTGTACAGCATTGTCTTTCTGGTGAATTCAGCACTATCAGTAATACAGCGCTTTCTGTGCGATACATCTAAAAAAAAGTGTGCCATCGCCCAACTGGAGAAAGTGTTTATGTATTGATTGTTCCTGTGCGGGTAAGCAGGGCACACATGGAATGGTATTATATTATCTCAACAACCTTTAATCACCGGAAGAGGCGGATCAAGGTTAGTGGAGGCCCGAGGGCAAAAAAGCTGGTGGGCCCACCTATCCTACCATTTGGAATTAGATCCCACCTGACCCCACCATTACAGCCCCATATAGGAGAGGTAGCAGTGCATGCATGTGGTCCTCTCCACTAAAGTCTATGGAAGTTATGGAGACTACCGAACAAGTGACTCCCTTAGACTTCAAAAGAGAAAGCAACACGCAAATGTGCCCACCACACCACTTTTTTTGGGCCAAAATTACTACCAAATACCCAATGTTTTTTTCCATGGTTACTTAAACCGTATATATTTTTTTCAGGACACGGCCAGGTCTTATAATGCTGTGAGAGCATTGTGTGCTGTTATCTAGTACAGCAAGCAGGGCAGCCCCCTCTATGTAATAACATGGCATTACAAATAGGTGGCTATTCGGCTATATATGCTGTGCCTCACGACTCGCACATTATCCCTCCATGTTCTTACACACTGCACTTAAACCTTATCTACTACTCACAGTCCTGACCCATCTGCACTATACTGCCCCCTATATTTCACACATTGTATTACCACTTGTATATTATACACTATTTATTTCTTTACTTCACATCCATACCCATGCACCACATGCCACTCCCCTCAAGGCCAGTGGGAGTGGCTATTATTATTTAATGCACCTGATCACTCTCCTTCAGCAGCATTTCTGACCTGTCCGTGTCCTGTTGGGAATGGGTTTTTACCTGCCCATTATGTAAGTATGGCCTTTTCTGTGTGTTCTTTGTGCACCTCTCCACCTCGTCTTAGCTTGATATGATCAATAAACGGCCATCAGAGAAAGTGGGTGGGGGAGGCCCCAGGGCACATACCTCATGTGCCCTACCTTAAATCTGGCCCAAAATACTAAAGAGCATATGTTATTTGGTATGTCATTTTTTGAAATAGAACTAATTCCATATGTGTAATGGCAGCAAACAAGAAAGCCTGAAAATCCAACATCAGTTTAGAATATAAAAATCCAGTTTGGTTTTTAATGAACAACATCAGACATGTCATCTCAGGCTCTATGGAGACTCTTCCTGTCTCTCCTCCATTTCCATTTTTTCCTGTCTGTACCATTCTAAATATGTTTGTGTTATTTTCAAATCTATTTTATTCTGTTTGCTCATATATTGACTCTTACATAAATAATTTATGAGAGCTGCCGTGAACTGAAAAGCAAGGATGTGGTAAAACCTTTATGTCATGTAAGAAGACATCTATTCTGCTTATAATTACAGCAGAAGAAAACTTCTACAACATTGGCTAAGACGCCACCAACAAGAGACATCATGCGATCAGTGAATGGAGGGCCGGCTCCTTCCCCCTGTCCTAGTAAAGAGTCAGAGCGCGAAGTAGAGATTCGGCTCTTGCAAGTGGAGTGTGATGAGCTAAGGACCAGACTAGGATGTCTGAAGGTAAAAACATTTTGGCGTAATCCTCTATCTTAACTGCTGGGTTAGACTGTCCAGGAGCTGTGTCTGGTATTCCTTTAGGGGGAATTTATTAAGTCTGGCCTTTTAGACGCCAGTCTTAATCTAAAGAGTGCTGGAGTAAGATGTGTCTAGTTTATTAGGAGGTGCACACCTCTTAATAAATTAGGGGCATCACGGGTCGTCCGTGCACCAGAAAGTTGAATCTACTCCAGCTACAAGCTGGCATAGATTTGCGCTATAATTTATGCCAGTTTCTGGTGTAAATTATAGTACATTTGTCAGGCCATAATTGGCCCGTGTAAAAGGGCCTTTAGTGACTCTGCACTCTTCAATGTGTATTATGGTTGCATAACCTACCTCCACAGCCCACAAATAACTGTTGGCGACAGGTCAGACATTTGTAAAGCATAAAGGAGGAGCAGCACAATGAGTAAATCCCAATTGTATGGAAATATGGTTGATAAGCTAAATAAGGGGCTGAATAAGAGAAAACTTCTAAATGCAGAAAATTAGCAGCAACTTAAAATTCACAGGCTTGAGAAATTAAGTTTTCAGACAAAATATTACAATATGGAGAATTAAAACTTGTCTAGGCTTCAAATCAATTGCTGCCATATTTAGGTCAGACATCTCTTTGTTTCTAGAAAGTACCAATAGTCTAGAGTGCCAAATTTAGGTTTAGAACATAAGAAACATAATTATTGTAGTAAGAGCTTTGTCTATCTTTTTATGCAGAATATACACACATTATATAACCTCTCCAGCTAACAACCACATAAAAGATCTAATATACAGCCTTTATACCAGGAGACATCAATGATGTTAGTAACTAAGTTACATATCCTACTATTATCACTTCAGGGACACTTATAAAATGTGTCCAGACTTCCATTTCCTAGTTTTCATTTCTTCTAATATTTACTGCATTGGCTAAGTTCACTGATAATCAGTAAATTGAAATACACATTTATTTTTCGATGTTTTCGATGTCAGCATGTCTTTTTTATTTCTTCTGATACAGGAGGGATTAGTGGGTCAAAAGCCAAGTGATGTAGAGCTTTTGCTGAAGCAGTCCCAGAAGGAGCTGCTATGGCTGCAGAGACAGTTGTCATTCATCTCCAATGGAGGACCACCATACATCCTGTCCCCAAACAAGGTACGACTACATCTTGATATATAGCATATTATATTAAGAGTCCTTTACGCTAATGTGTAATACAGTAATCATATAACTAGCCTATGTAAAAATATCACATATCTGCTGACTTTAATTTTCAATACACATTAATATATGCAGCTTAAGGTGCACTATTTATTGCAGCGATATATCAGGAATGCGAACAATAGTCTCAGGAGGGATACAGACTTTGATCTACAGAGGGAATAAATTACAGTGATTGCTTATATTCTGGGATATTAACATCCCTCTAATAGATCTACTGTACTTACTGTGAGCTCTGGATTATCGTAAATTAATTGCTGGAGTCGATAAGACTCCAGTCCATATCTGAAGATATCACATCCCAGTATTACTGAGTTTCGATTCTTTATTATCTCTCTCTATATATATATATATATATATATATATATATATATATATATATATATGCTACTTCTTGCTACTTATGCTTTTTCCTGGTAACTTTACAAATATATTAATTTAATTAATATATGTTCATACATGTAGTGTTATTGTAAATAGATTTTTGGAAGGGGCTGGAAAGGGTCCTGCATGGGCGTAACTATAGCTGCAGCAGTGGCTGTCCATCTATCTATCTATCTATCTATCTATCTATCTATCTATCTATCTATCTATCTATCTATCTATCTATCTATCTCTCTATCTCTCTATCTCTCTATCTCTCTATCTCTCTATCTCTCTATCTCTCTATCTCTCTATCTCTCTATCTCTCTATCTCTCTATCTCTATCCTCTGTACTGTTGTCTGCAGTGTAATTTAGTATTATCTACGTGGTGGCCCATCCCTGTCCTTGCTATGGGGCCCTATGAATCCTAGCTACGCTGCTGGTGTCCTGCGGTAGGTGTCACAATGTGGGGTGTGGACCCACTGGGCCGTACCGCGTAGCGGGATGGCTGCTGGCCAAACAGGTAAAGTACAGAGTCACTAGTTCAGTGAGGATACCTGAGGCAACGTAGACAGTAGCAAGTACCAGCCGGCAGGTAGACGTCAGGTGTGGCGTAGCAGAACAGGCGTGGAACGCAGCACAATATGGCAACAGCTCAGTACGGCACTAGAACAGGATAGCACGGAAACAGGATACAGGAACAGGGTACACTGGGAAACTGGAAGATACTAGCAGACCATTAGCACGACAAACTTCGGGTAACAAACAACGCTCTGGCAAGGAACAAGAAGGCAGAGGCCTTTTTATAGCCCAGAGCACTCTGGGCTAGATTGCAGACTTCCTGCAATATGCGCGCACTGGCCCTTTAAGACCGTGCACGCGCGGTGGATGGTGCACACGCGGGCACGTGGGCCCTCCGGAGACAGTCTCGGTATCCGGAAGTGAGTGCCGGCGCCTCACAGGAGGACGACGCTGCACACAAGTCGGATGGCCATGGCCGTCGAGGGGTAAGTCAGAATGACGGTCCGTGGCCATAGATCTGTTTGCCCTGCTTTAGGGGTACTTGTATCACATCTCTCCATTTTTATAGTATACTTATACATATTTTGATTATAAATTATGAATTATAAAGTAAAAATTATAATCATGGCCAGATATCGAAGAACATATCAAGCTTTGGCATTGATTAAATTGGTAAAACTGTATTGACCCCATTAAGATAAGTTTTGATTAAAATTGACTTGGTCAGTAGTAACAGCATTCTTTTCTAAAACAATTTGTACAAAGTGTGAGTAGAAACAATGGTGGATTTTTTCAAAAGCACTGGTTTGGATTTCAAACCCTGTCTCAAAAAACAAAACAAAAAACGACTACAGAGGAAAGAGAGACACACAGATGCTGCTTCTAGTAGGTGTTTTATCTCACCCCAGTGCTGGATTCTAGTAAAACACTTACGAGAAGCAGCAGCGTTTGTCTGTGTCTCTCTCTGCAGCTGCTCCACCTCCCCTCTCCTGATCCCTCGGTGAGCTGTCTTCATCTTTGCCTCACTGAATATGAATTTAATAGTGCATTCTGAGTGAGTGATCATTGCAAGAGGCACGGGGAGGAAGAGAAGGAAATAAGTGGCTGAAAAATGGAGAAAGGGGCATTTTTCTTTAAAAATATATATTGCAAAGTTTTTTATTTTCGCTTGTACTATTAATCTTTTGGGGAAAAAATTTAAAAGACGGTTACACTTTAATAACAGTTGTGGTACTAAAAAGCCATATTTAGTTTCTTAATTAAAGCTAGGTATATTAAATATTAAATTTTGCCTCTCATACCTGTAACATGATTATTATCTTGCTCATTCTAAGAGTCTCACAAGAGTGTCACTAGTCTCCTAACTTCTTTATTTATTTATTTTTTTTACTTTTATATTGTCATGAATTATCATAAATGTCTCGAAATAGATTACATGTATAATAATATATAAAAATAATATGTAACTGATCAGTTATCTACCATTAAAGGGGTTTTCTGGGACTATAATATTGATGGCCTATCAATATCAGCTGATTGAAGGGGCCAGGGAGCTACAGCGAGTGCCTCATCTACTTCATTCTTTGCCAGGCACAGCGCTGTACATTTGGTAGTGGTTGTCCATGAATGGGACTAAGTTGCAGTACCAGACGCAGCCACTACCAAATGCACTATGCCTGGTATACAATGAAGTAGATGAGGCATTCGCTAGGATAAGCCACCCTGGAAAACCCCTTTAATGGTAGGTAACCTCAGTTGCTATTATACTTTTAATCAAGTTAGAGACACTTCTGATAATTCATGGCAATATCACAAAAGTAAATAAAACAAACGCAAGTAATTAGGAGACTTTAATACGGAACTGAACATGGCTTTTTAGTACCACAACTGTTATCACAACCTGTCTCCTTGTGCTGCATACTGGGGAGATTTTGCAAAACTAGAGAGAGCCTGCAGCCCCTTTAATCAGCTGACAGGTGAGGGTGCCAAGAGTCAGACCCCCACAATCTAATATTGATGGTCTATCCTAAGGATAGGTCATCAATATTATGGTCCTGGTAAACACATTTAAGGAGAAGTTTGATTTAAATCTTCAAGGACCTTTTTATAACTTACATATGGAGTGAACCTACATAAAAGGTGAGCAATGTTGTATATACTATTCTATTATGTATTTGTATACAACTTGTATTTTAGTCCAATATTGTCATCAGACCCATCCCTAACAGCTCCCTATAATGCAGAGGGACAGTTTTAGCTTTTTGGACATATTTTCTACAGATTATAGAGTCAACAATGAATGATGGGAGGTTTCACATCGGCAGAATGTGGCTATACACATGATCATACAGGCAGTATCTCAGTATCAGTGCAAGATAAGTAATGCAAAGTTAAGGCCCTTTTACACCGGCCGTTAAGCGACCGGTGCAGCGAGTGCCGATCTAGGAGACATCGTTGATCGGCGCTCATTTTCTCCTGTCACACAGAGCTATGGATGGGGACGAACGGTCTTTACTCCGATCGCTCGTCCCCATACAATATTATCATGTCGGCAGGGAGATGTGCTGCCGCAAACGATAATATTTCACTTTTTTAAAACGATACGACCAGCAGATGATCGAGCGTTTGCTCGTTCATCTGCTGATCGTTCCCCTGTTTACACATGGCAATTACCATCAACGAGCGTTCTATGAACGCTCGTCTGCCCGATAATCGTCCAGTGTAAAACCCCCTTTACTTAGTTCTTGTAATTCCGTAGTTAACTGTGCAATTATATTTAGAAGAGGACAGAAAAACTTCAGTTCTGCTTGGAAATGATTAATAATGTATTTAGCATATGCAAAGCCCAGATATCTTTGTATCTGCTTCCATCCCTGGCTATTTGTAATGGGATAGTTATAAAGGAAACTTCTATGATATTATCATTATAGAATAGGGGCTACTTTATGCTGGATACTCAAGGTTACCTTGGAGCATTGGTCCTGTAAAGTCATCATTTTGCCCATGCATTGCATGTTCATTTTCCTGAAATAGCAACAGAGATCGGTATAGAGGTAGGGAATACCCTTTTTGTTTTCTCATAATGTAGATTACAAATATTTGGATTTACTTGACATTTTGTTTGTTTTTTGACTAAAATGGTTTATGCAGTTATACTACATTTAGATTGCATGGACTATATAGTCTATATAGTCTGTGACTACCACATTAACTAGGGAATCACCCGCAATGCTGAATCTATTGCGTCAAATAGAACATCCATTATGTGGCCTCAAATGATTATTCCTGAATCTGTTGGACATACTATAATCACTGAACAAAAACAAATACAATCCAGGCTCCACAACAGAGGATACCCTAATTGGTCACTCAACCGAGCAAATAACATCACAGCTAAAATACCTAGAGCCAATTTACTCAAACAATGTAACCAACCAAAAAAATTAGACCCTAACATACCTACTTTGGTCTTACAACAGAGCAATCAATTCCCTGAAATAAAACAAATTGTAAATAAATACTTACCAATCCTGATGGAAGACGATAGCCTGCGCTCCATTCTTCAAGGGGGTTGCAGAATAGTGGCCCGAAAAGCCCCCTCACTTAGCAGTCTCCTCTCACCGTCCTTTTTCACTTCAAATGAAACCAAAATGACCTGGTTGGAAAACAAAGATTTTTTCAAATGTGGACAACATCCATGTAAAGTATGCTCTTATGCTCATCCCACAAAAACCTTCTCAAACTCAAATAATTCTGATACGTTCACAATATCAAACTACATCAATTGTAACTCAACTTCAGTCATCTATATCATTGAATGTATTGGATGTAATTTAAAATACATTGGATGTACCAGTCGAAAATTTAAGATCAGAATATTGGAACACCTAAGCTATATCCGTAACCCTAACATTAGTAACACCTCCAACGTAGCTAAACATTTCATTCACCATCACAATAGAGCAACAAAAACACTCAAATGCCACGCGATAGAAAAAGTTCATCTTCCCAAAAGAGGCGGAGATCTACAACATAAGATCTACCAAAGAGAGGCCTTTTGGATATATAGACTGAAAACCCGAATCTCGAATGGCCTCAACCTTAAAAAGGAACTGATGTTCCACTATTAATAATATATAGATATACTACCAACACCATTTTCCCAACCTCGGATCAATAATACTCACACCAAAGAAATTTACACAACACCGTACATAACACCGTCGATTTTGAGAATTTTTCATACTACACAAGAGATACGTCTCTCCTCTCCTCCAGCTTTTTCCTCCATATACATTATTAATAACTAATGTCTGATCATACATTAGGAATCAAATTGTATAGAATATACTATAATAACGCAGCCTAGCTACAAATATTGCATAAAACCCTATGAGTCACCCGCAATTATTCCTATCCAGTCGATCCCTACCAACCTATTCCATCTCACATTTTAACCAACTGTACATGCATGTTATATGTTTCTTACATGTTAAAGTTTTTTAGCCACTATATTTTCTTCCACCTTATCCCTGCATTTCTTTTCAAATAACCTCCCCTTTACTTTTATCTTGGTCACAATCAATTAATATCATTGACTGTTTGATTCTAAGTAACACCTAGGAGTATCAATAACAATGTCATTTTTCTCCAATCACAAACGGAGTAATCAGTGCATGGGCGTTAAAACATAATATAAACATATTCGGTTTTTTATATTTAAAAATGTCTCATATTTACTTAACATTCATATGAAAATAGGTTACTACATAGATAAACAAACTTCGTTACTCACTCATCGACTCAGCTTTTCCTGGTTTCGCTTGCTCGCAGCCAGGCGTCTCCTTCGCTTCCTGTTTGCGCTCCACATTGTCCACGTGCCCTGGAACGCAAACAGATTACTCAATCTCAGACCGGAAGTGACCTCATTCCAACAGAGCCATAAGAAAGACTACAACAACACGTGACTTTTCTCGTTCTAACTAATTAAAATAAAACAAATACTATCTATACCTATTCCACGAGAATGATAATAATTGTCTATACACAAGGATTTTCATTAAACTATGTACCTATCCACTTAAGCATTGTTACAACATGCTCACAAAATCAAATCTCCGTCTTCCCACATCTTCCGCTTGCATTCCATGGAACCCATTTCCATTTGGAACGCAATCAGAACACACATGTGTCAAACCGGATATATACCGGCCACACATGTTAGACAGTCAACATCAGCCATGACTAAGGATGCAGGAAGCGTCTGAAACGCGTAGGCTCTTTACACCTACGATACCTCTCCCTACACTCCAGGACTTCATTTTTCCTTTTGATCCTGTTTTAACTCGACCCAATTAAACTTGGAACTAGTTTCCATTTTATCTACAAACCACGCTGGATCCAACCCTCTCTTTTTTCTTGCTGGACATACTATAAGTAGATGTTTCAATGGACTTTTTCATACGTGATATAATCTAATAGTATACTTGATATCTAGCAACTTTGCAATTTACTGTGTTCAAAATGTTTCTGTTTTATCCTTGCAAAGTCTGCATGAAGATACTGCCACTAGGTGTCTCCCTTGCTATAATCTGCTGTCCTCCCCCGGTGGTCATGCAAATTCCGTCACTAGTTATAGACGGACTGCAGGAAGTGAGGGTCCCATCTGCTAAAGCTCACTCTACTCATAGCCTGCCTGACTCTGCAGCCAATTCATTGCTCCTGGGAAACATGTAAGTTCTCTTATTAGTACTGCTCTCTCACCTTATCCTTGCAGTAGCTGCTTGTCTCTTTGTCTGCTTTGTGATAGCTATTTCCCGTTTCCGCAAGCCAGCATTTTTGTTTCCTAATCTACTTCATCCTTAACTTTCTCTTTCCAGTTTTTTATTAGTATAATCTGCTTTACCACCATTTCTCTATTGCCTGCGATGTCACTGTATTTCTCTGACTCCATGTGCACATTTCGCACTTTGCTGCCTGTTTCCTGCAAGTATCTCTCATTAGTTACTAAAAAACTGCATGTAAGTACTAATGCTTGGTTCTCATGTCACACTGAAAACACAAAAAATGCAGTTTCTTGAAAAGCGGCATGGGAAATAGCTATAACAAAGCAGACAGAGATTCACCAGCAGCTCAAGGATTACATAAGAGAGCAGTACTAAGAAGAGAATTTACATGTGTCCCAAAAGCCATGAACCGGGTGCTTATGTAAAGGGAGGTTAGTGTGTGTATGTGAGTGTGTAGAAATATACATATATGTATATATATATATATATATACAGAAGCATAGAACACAGCAACGGCACCAGGACTTCAGAGTAGATGAAAGCAAAAAGTGGATTTTATTCACCTCAATACAGCAACGTTTCGGTTCAACAGGAACCTTTCTCAAGCCATAATGAACTAACAGAGTGTCAAATATTTATAGGAGGAGCATACATAAATCAGCAATAAAACAATTACATGTATATTTCCATCAAAACATAAAGAATAAAATATCTCAATCTTGTGACAATGCATTCAAAAAGTGCACAAAATTCCTCTACTATAGATCATATAGGAGCTATACAGTGTACATAACAGGTGCACTAGTAATCATATAGAACACTGTAAACCAAGGCAATTGGAAATGATTGGAAGCAGGCAGAAGCTAATTATAATTAGGCATAATTAAGTAAAGAAGTACTTACTGTACAGCGTTCAGTCTTGCAGGAAATAAAAAAATGCGCCTGACACACTCGTGTGTGTCTACTGCGCATGTCTCAAGATGGCGCCCATACCGGATATTAAATCCGGTGGAACGCATCAGGAGTCACATCGCCACCGCGCATGCGCCACGATGGAGCTTGCGTTCCACCCCTACTGCGCACGCGCTGGCCGGGATATGTTATAAAAATAGAGCAAAGGGATAATTTACTATGGCATCAAATAAATGTTAAAACACACTCTCCATGATGTAGTGGATCACAAGAGCGATCCCCCCGCGAATTATAAAGGTTTTAAACCAAATTCTCAAATATCGGGAGGTTAGATCCAAAGTCATACAGACAGATTATTGTAAATGTAGTATAGCACCCCCTAGTGGTAAAAATGTAGATATATGTCATGATAACTCATCTAATTTGTCTATAGACATCAATAGGGCAGAGTAGAGATATTATACATAAAGGAAAAATGAATATTCCAAAAAGGATATCAAACATTCATATTTGTATGCATGGCAAAAAATGCAATTCCCAAAATAAGGCTGCATATATAAATGTCAATGCTAACTAACGGCCCATACTAGAAAGAAGACCATAATGGACATACATAGACATGACCAAAGAGGAAGTGCTAACATCCACAGCAAAAAAACTGCTTTGATCTAAACACACATTTTCTGATAGATGCTATTTTTTAAATCAGTTATCTCATAGAGGCTTAATGAATATAAATTCTCTCCAAGCGTGACATGAACGTTTTTTTGAACATGAAGACTTCTGCCGCTTTCCAATACCATTCCAAAATTGCTTGACATGTGGTTTTGTGTCTAAAACATACGAAAAAAATGTGACAAGAGAAAAAGGAAAATATGTTAATATACATAATATGTGAAATATAAAAACAGAATAAAAAATCTGTATGTTCAAAAAAAGGTCAAAATAAGACCTCAGTTGAAACATACATCATACACACAAATTACACCTTCGAGAACGTCAACCAATCCTATCTCAATGGATCTTTTGAAGAGACTAGTTGTCCCATCCCTATCTCAGATATGTGGGCCACAGGGATATTCGATATTCAACCCCTTAGGAGACATAGTCTCCAATTTAAAAATCCACTCGAGCTCTTTTCTTTTGAGTATCAGACCCCTATCCCCACCACGTCTCAACTGAGGCACCGAATCAATCACTCTAAATCTCAATTGTGATAAGCTATTTTTCTCTTGTCACATTTTTTTCGTATGTTTTAGACACAAAACCACATGTCAAGCAATTTTGGAATGGTATTGGAAAGCGGCAGAAGTCTTCATGTTCAAAAAAACGTTCATGTCACGCTTGGAGAGAATTTATATTCATTAAGCCTCTATGAGATAACTGATTTAAAAAATAGCATCTATCAGAAAATGTGTGTTTAGATCAAAGCAGTTTTTTTGCTGTGGATGTTAGCACTTCCTCTTTGGTCATGTCTATGTATGTCCATTATGGTCTTCTTTCTAGTATGGGCCGTTAGTTAGCATTGACATTTATATATGCAGCCTTATTTTGGGAATTGCATTTTTTGCCATGCATACAAATATGAATGTTTGATATCCTTTTTGGAATATTCATTTTTCCTTTATGTATAATATCTCTACTCTGCCCTATTGATGTCTATAGACAAATTAGATGAGTTATCATGACATATATCTACATTTTTACCACTAGGGGGTGCTATACTACATTTACAATAATCTGTCTGTATGACTTTGGATCTAACCTCCCGATATTTGAGAATTTGGTTTAAAACCTTTATAATTCGCGGGGGGATCGCTCTTGTGATCCACTACATCATGGAGAGTGTGTTTTAACATTTATTTGATGCCATAGTAAATTATCCCTTTGCTCTATTTTTATAACATATCCCGGCCAGCGCGTGCGCAGTAGGGGTGGAACGCAAGCTCCATCGTGGCGCATGCGCGGTGGCGATGTGACTCCTGATGCGTTCCACCGGATTTAATATCCGGTATGGGCGCCATCTTGAGACATGCGCAGTAGACACACACGAGTGTGTCAGGCGCATTTTTTTATTTCCTGCAAGACTGAACGCTGTACAGTAAGTACTTCTTTACTTAATTATGCCTAATTATAATTAGCTTCTGCCTGCTTCCAATCATTTCCAATTGCCTTGGTTTACAGTGTTCTATATGATTACTAGTGCACCTGTTATGTACACTGTATAGCTCCTATATGATCTATAGTAGAGGAATTTTGTGCACTTTTTGAATGCATTGTCACAAGATTGAGATATTTTATTCTTTATGTTTTGATGGAAATATACATGTAATTGTTTTATTGCTGATTTATGTATGCTCCTCCTATAAATATTTGACACTCTGTTAGTTCATTATGGCTTGAGAAAGGTTCCTGTTGAACCGAAACGTTGCTGTATTGAGGTGAATAAAATCCACTTTTTGCTTTCATCTACTCTGAAGTCCTGGTGCCGTTGCTGTGTTCTATGCTTCTGTCTATCTTTTTGGGGAATTGATTCAACCCCAGGTAACGAGCACATGGCCTGATTTCTTGGAAACCATTGGAGTGCTGTGTTCATCTACCTTTGGACTGTGTTTGCTTGAATCGAACGCGTGCACCCATTGCTAAATATGTCTACTGAAGATGAGCAGGACATAGGTGTGATTACACCTCAAGTTTTTACTTACACCAGAGAGGACGCCGACCGTATCCTACAGGGTCTATCGGGAGATGTTGCCTTCCTAAGTGTGCCTACCGTTGAAAACCTAAGGAGAAAATGGGAGGCAGATTCCAAAAGATCTATCTCCTTGGAGCTACACCTATCTACACTTGGCGAGTATTATAGATGCTCCCGTATACCGCGTGGCATGCGCTCACACTTAAGACCCAATCTCTTCCCTACAAATACAGCATTTAAGGAGAGATTTGAGGCTATCTCAAATAAATATTCACAGGATCTGCTGTTACTGAACCTGGAATTTCTACAGAAAGAAATTGACCTGGTGAAAATACGTCTGAGTGAAAGAGAAGCTCAGCTGAAAGATATGATGCCTATACAAGATTTTTCTACCCTGAGAGATAAAGCTGCTGCATTTTTACAGAAGTTTCGCAGCGACATTGAGAAGACCAAACGCCAGAAATGGCAACGAGATCTAGATGATTACACCTCTGGTAAAATCTACTGCTGGCAAGGTGAAGATGCTGACCTAAGGGGTCCTAGGAGGATTGAAAGAGGACCCAGGAGAAGATACAGAGGAGCTGAGCCATACGTCACGGACTCAGAATTCTCGGACGATCAATATAATGTTCCTTTTTTAGGGGACAACATGGACACCCCAATTATAGGAGAAACCGAACCCGCAGGGGCGGGAGGAAGTATAGGAGGAAGAATGAATACCAACAGAACCAGAGGCAGATCGACTCCAGCACGGGGGATACGGCAATATCAGACCAGGAAGAAAAATCCCCAGACCTAGTGGTGAATATCTCGTCATGTATATTGTCTGACCCACAGGTCAAAGTGCTTAACCGTGGTCTGTCTTTTTGTCCAAATAATCCCATAGATTGGTTCAAATTAAATTTAGACCTTGAGAGTTTTTTTAGATCATTGAGACTTAAGGTGTATTTTGCTGAACAGTCTCAATCTGGTAATGATATATCTATTAATTCAGCTAGTGAAATGTTTCATCTTAGAGATTATGGGCTCTATAATAAGAGTAGATTCCAACCTCCTCAAAATATTCATGCTGTTGAAACATATATTTCATTTGTTAAAGAACAGATTGATATATTGAGGAAAGTGCAGAGTGGCCAATTTAGTCAGAGAAATTTGACACGCATAGAACATATGGCACTCAAAGAATTAATGGATAATAGGGATCTTACAATCAAGCCGGCAGATAAGGGGGGTGCCATAGTTGTTATGGACACCTCCCTTTATCTGGAAGAAATGACTAGACAACTAAATGATACTGATGTTTATGCTGTTCTATTGGGCGATCCTAAATTCACGTATTTACGTGAATTGGATACCTTGATCGGCAATGCATTTAAGAGTAAAATTATTGACAGAAATTTACATGATTTTTTGAAGGTGAAATTCCCTGTGACCCCTGTGCTTTATCTTCTGCCTAAAATCCACAAGGATTCCACCCGGCCCCCTGGACGTCCCATTGTTTCAGGGTGTGATTCCCTATTTGTCCCAGCGGCAATATTCTTAGATAAAATTCTTAGGCAGTTCGCCATTGGTGCAGACTCCCACATCAGGGACACTTCGGACTTCCTGGTCAGGATTCAAGATCTTGTGATTCCTGATCGGTCGGTTCTTGTTACCCTTGATGTGGGGAGTCTGTACACTTCAATTGCTCATCAGGAGGGCATTGATGCCTCGCTTTTCTATTTGGAAAGGTCTGGCTTTGCTGAGGATAAAATAGAGTTTATACGATCATTACTGAAATTTATTCTAGAAAAAAATTATTTCTTGGTGGGCGATACATTTTATTTGCAGAAAAGAGGAACGGCAATGGGGTCCAATGTGGCCCCCACTTATGCCAACATTTTTATGCGGCGGATTGAGGAGGACCTTGTCTATGTGTCCCACCACTTCAGTCATGTTCTGCGGTGGTGGAGATACATAGACGATGTCTTCCTCATCTGGACCGGTTCAGCGAGTCAATTACAGGAATTTGTCACATTTCTTAATGGCTTGAATTCCACAATTCTATTTACTATGTCATGCTCCACAAGTTCCATCGAATTTTTGGATACTTGTATCTCTATTGTCAATAATAGATTGGTGTCTGATCTGTTCTCTAAGAAAACGGACAGAAACAATCTTTTGCACTTTACCAGCGGCCATCCATACACAATGCTGAAATCACTTCCTTATAGTCAGCTGATCAGAGTGAAGAGGATAGTTTGTCAGGAGGACAGAGTATCCTCAAGACTCGACCAAATGTGTAAAAAGTTTTCTGATCGGGGCTATCCGGACTATATTTTGGATTCTAATAGACGGAAGGTTGAATTGTTGGATAGACAGGATCTCCTCGTTGGTCAGGTGGCTAGGGATAAGAATGCCCGACTACCATTTATCTCCACTTTCTCCTCACTAAGCCCGCAGATTGGTGAGATTCTGAGGAGAGACTGGAAGATGTTAGGGAGAGCCTTTCCAAAGGTTACTGAATTCCAGGAGAGGCCCATGATGGCGTATAGGAGAGGGAAAACTATTAAAAATAGTTTGGTGAAGGCCGATATTGGGTCACATCGGAAAAATCAGATGTTTTTGGCACCTCCGAAACATGGGTGTTTCCCATGTCTTAGTTGTAACATCTGTGACAACATGATTAAAGGGGGCGTCTTCAATCATCCACAAACTGGCCAGCCAATTAACATAAAAGGTTTTTTCACGTGTCAATCTTCTTATGTCATTTACTTGTTGAGTTGCCCATGTGGTCTTCACTATGTGGGTGAGACCACTACAGAGGTACGTCTCAGGATGAGAAATCATAAATCAAATATTAATACCAAGAGGCAAGATCTACCGGTGTCAAGACACTTTGTTGAGAAAAAACATAGCTTATCACAATTGAGATTTAGAGTGATTGATTCGGTGCCTCAGTTGAGACGTGGTGGGGATAGGGGTCTGATACTCAAAAGAAAAGAGCTCGAGTGGATTTTTAAATTGGAGACTATGTCTCCTAAGGGGTTGAATATCGAATATCCCTGTGGCCCACATATCTGAGATAGGGATGGGACAACTAGTCTCTTCAAAAGATCCATTGAGATAGGATTGGTTGACGTTCTCGAAGGTGTAATTTGTGTGTATGATGTATGTTTCAACTGAGGTCTTATTTTGACCTTTTTTTGAACATACAGATTTTTTATTCTGTTTTTATATTTCACATATTATGTATATTAACATATTTTCCTTTTTCTCTTGTCACATTTTTTTCGTATGTTTTAGACACAAAACCACATGTCAAGCAATTTTGGAATGGTATTGGAAAGCGGCAGAAGTCTTCATGTTCAAAAAAACGTTCATGTCACGCTTGGAGAGAATTTATATTCATTAAGCCTCTATGAGATAACTGATTTAAAAAATAGCATCTATCAGAAAATGTGTGTTTAGATCAAAGCAGTTTTTTTGCTGTGGATGTTAGCACTTCCTCTTTGGTCATGTCTATGTATGTCCATTATGGTCTTCTTTCTAGTATGGGCCGTTAGTTAGCATTGACATTTATATATGCAGCCTTATTTTGGGAATTGCATTTTTTGCCATGCATACAAATATGAATGTTTGATATCCTTTTTGGAATATTCATTTTTCCTTTAGGTATAATATCTCTACTCTGCCCTATTGATGTCTATAGACAAATTAGATGAGTTATCATGACATATATCTACATTTTTACCACTAGGGGGTGCTATACTACATTTACAATAATCTGTCTGTATGACTTTGGATCTAACCTCCCGATATTTGAGAATTTGGTTTAAAACCTTTATAATTCGCGGGGGGATCGCTCTTGTGATCCACTACATCATGGAGAGTGTGTTTTAACATTTATTTGATGCCATAGTAAATTATCCCTTTGCTCTATTTTTATAACATATCCCGGCCAGCGCGTGCGCAGTAGGGGTGGAACGCAAGCTCCATCGTGGCGCATGCGCGGTGGCGATGTGACTCCTGATGCGTTCCACCGGATTTAATATCCGGTATGGGCGCCATCTTGAGACATGCGCAGTAGACACACACGAGTGTGTCAGGCGCATTTTTTTATTTCCTGCAAGACTGAACGCTGTACAGTAAGTACTTCTTTACTTAATTATGCCTAATTATAATTAGCTTCTGCCTGCTTCCAATCATTTCCAATTGCCTTGGTTTACAGTGTTCTATATGATTACTAGTGCACCTGTTATGTACACTGTATAGCTCCTATATGATCTATAGTAGAGGAATTTTGTGCACTTTTTGAATGCATTGTCACAAGATTGAGATATTTTATTCTTTATGTTTTGATGGAAATATACATGTAATTGTTTTATTGCTGATTTATGTATGCTCCTCCTATAAATATTTGACACTCTGTTAGTTCATTATGGCTTGAGAAAGGTTCCTGTTGAACCGAAACGTTGCTGTATTGAGGTGAATAAAATCCACTTTTTGCTTTCATCTACTCTGAAGTCCTGGTGCCGTTGCTGTGTTCTATGCTTCTGTCTATCTTTTTGGGGAATTGATTCAACCCCAGGTAACGAGCACATGGCCTGATTTCTTGGAAACCATTGGAGTGCTGTGTTCATCTACCTTTGGACTGTATATATATATATATATATATAAACATAGGACAAAGGGACGGCACCAGGACTTTGATGAAGATGAAAAATGGTTGATTTATTCAGGGCCGGCCTTAGGTTGGATGGCGCCGTGTGTGGGACTCTCTATTGCCACCCCCTACACAAACCAAAAATTAACCACATATATAGACACGCTGGAACATATATACTGTACATACGTAAAGACAGATATTTAGACATACAGGCAAATATACATACACACATTCTGGCATATATACATACATACAGGTAAATATATAGATAGAAGGAAGAGGCTGGCACTGTTGACCCAGCTAATTTTTTGATTGGAGTATTTCAATGGCCTTTACTAATGGCTCACAGCAGTCAAATTGCCCCGGTGGTGCTCATCGACAAGTATAGCACAAACAACTTGATATCAACAGATAGAAAGTATCGAGGCACTCACCGACTTTGCAACAAATTTCTTTATTCAGGATCTTGGTCAGGATATGGAATTATATAGTAAATATATAGACATACAGACACAAATACACACACACACACACACACACACACACACACACACACACACACACACACACGCAGATAAATACACAGACAGGGACATATACAAATACATAAAAGGCACATATATACAAGCACAAAGACACATTCACAAACAGACCCATATATACACAGTACAGATAATGTTGTCGATTTCATGTGCAGCCCTATGTAACACCACAGATAACACACAGTAATAACTGAGTACAAATAATGTAGTAGACGTTACCTGCAGTCCCATGTAACACCATAGATAACGCGGTGATAACTCTGAGTACAGATAATGTAGGAGACGTTACATGCAGTCCTGTGTAACACCACAGATAATACAGTGATGCATTTCTGAGTACAGATAATGTAGTGGATGTTATCTGCAGTTCTATGTAACACCACAGATAACACAGTGATAACTCTCTGAGTACAGATAATGTAGTAGTAACCTGCAGTCCTATGTAACACTGCTGATAACAGTGATAACTCTCTGAGTACAGATAATGTTGTAAATGTTACCTGAAGTTCTATGCAACACTACAGATAACACATATTGATTACTCTCTGAATACAGATAATGTGGTAGATGTTACCTGCAGTCCTATGTAACACCACAAATAACACAGTGATA
The DNA here is from genome assembly GCF_050947455.1 of Rhinoderma darwinii. Classification (NCBI taxonomy): domain Eukaryota; kingdom Metazoa; phylum Chordata; class Amphibia; order Anura; family Rhinodermatidae; genus Rhinoderma; species Rhinoderma darwinii. Next base: position 278,864 of record NW_027461832.1, read on the forward strand.
ACTCTCTGAGTACAGATAATGTCGTAGATGACAACCATACCCACAGACGCACATAAACACACACACACACACACACACACACACACACACACACACATACACACGTAGGCATATATATAAGGGCAGCAGAGTATGTAAGGGGCAGCAGGGTTTATAAGGGGCAGCAGGGTTTATAAGGGGCAGCAGGGTATATAAGGGGCAGCAGGGTATATAGGAAGCAGCAAGTTATATAAGGGACAGCAGGGTATATAGTAGGAGGCAGCAGGTTATATAAGGGGCAGCAGGATATATAGGGAGCAGCAGGATATATTGGGGGCAGCAGGGTATATAGGGGGTAGCAGGATATATAGGGACAGCAGGGTATATAGGAGGCAGCAGGATATATAGTGGGCAGCAGGATATATAGGGGTCAGCAGGGTATATAAGGGACAGCAGGGTATATAGGAGGCAGCAGGTTATATTAGGGGCAGCAGGATATATTGGGGCAGCAGGGTATATAGGGGGTAGCAAGATATATAGGGGCAGCAGGGTATATAGGAGGCATCAGAGTATATAAGGGGCAGAAGGATGTAAAGGGGGCAGCAGGGTATATAGGAGGCAGCACAGATATCTTTGTTTTATCTTTTCTACTTTCATTTTGAACACACACTTTAACAAAGAGACATAAACATATGCCGTAACACACACACATACAAACAAACACAGCGACACATACTGTATACCCACTACACACACACACACACACACACACTGTAACATATACACATACAAACATAGAGACACATACTGTAAACACAGAGACACACCATGTATACACACACAGAGACACACACACACTGTGACATATACACATACAAACACAGAGACACATACTGTATACATACACATACACACATAGACACTTACCATCTCTCCATGCTGGCAGGATCACAGTCTTCGTGCAGGACGGGCTGTGGGCCGAGCTTCCTCCTCTGCTCCTTGGCTCTTATTTACTCCGTGTGTAACTAAGAACAGAGCACAGAGCAGAGGTAGAGCCCAGTGGTGCCCCCTACATGCTTGGAGGGGGCAGCACCCTGTGCGCTCGCACAGCTCGCACACCCCTAATGCCGGCCCTGGCTTTATTTACCTCAAGTGAGCGACATTTTGCTTCAAGACAGAACCTTTCTCAAGAGTGAGAAAGGTTTTGTCATAAACTGAAAAGTCGCTCACTTGAGGTGAATAAACCAACCATTTTTCATCTTCAGTGAAGTCCTGGTGCCGTTCCTTTGACCTATGGTTTTTTCTACAAATTCGTTGGGGAAGTGATTCATCCTCTGGTAACGTGCACATGGCCTAATATTTAGCTGTGTTGGAGTGCTGTGTTCAATTGTGTTTGAACTGTGGATAGATAGATAGATAGATAGATAGATAGATAGATAGATAGATAGATAGATATCTTATTTAGAGCTTCTGATGGAGCCACAAGGCATGCATGGAAGTGTAGGCAGGAAGTCCACATTGTACTGTACTAGCAGATTTGTATATCAGTGACACTTCCCCGACTATGGAGAAAACAGAAAATAGCGAGGCAGTTGAAACCGGTGGAATAGGAGGTGAAAAAGAATTCTAAAAGCACTAAAATGCTTGTGGAACATCATAACATTATTAGGGACTGAGGAGCATGACCATTTTTAACTTTTTGATAAAAACTTACGTACGCTTTCAGTATGTCGAAAGAAAGTATGTTTACCTTATGATGATCATCAACTATTGATCAAAGTCTATTTAACCCCTTAGTGAACCACTAATACACCTTTTCACGTTGGTCACTAAGGGGCTTTAGGCTAAGGCGCCGCCTTTTCACGTGAGTGCTTTAGCCTAATGTAGCGCCAAAACAAATGATCAAAGCTCCGTTCTCTCAGCTACCGGAGGTAGCTGAGTGTTCGGAACAACAACCAGAGACCATCACAAGTGGTCTCTGGTCACGTGATCGCCGTGAATCATTATATCACGGCGTTCACTGCAAAGCGGCAGATCGTTACCATTTCTCTCTCCTCTCATGGAATAACTCCTTAGAGAGGAGAGAGAACAGGTAATCAGTGTTCTGCAGTATACCCCAGATGAATCCCCCCTCCCACGTCCGATCCCCCCCCTCTCGTCCGATTCCCCCCTCGTCCGATCCCCCCCCCAAAAAATGGCGCACTCATGCGCTGTGCATAACCTTTTTTTATTTTGACTATTCTTATGACTATGTCCTGCCACATACAGCTGTTACATTCATATTTCTGCCCCGTGATATGGGCATGATCTTTTTTTATTTGGAGGATCTCTAATAATCGAGCTGTTCCTTATCAATACACCATGGGCTTTGTTACAGTTTTGTTCGGGTTCTTACTGGACGTAGTACACCCGACAATGCTTCTGGAAATACTGGCATCATTTTGGGGATTATTGATCCTTTACTGTTCCTATAGATGGTTTTGGACACTGCCCATCTATATATTCTGTAGGTGATTGGTTGTTTTGTGCACATAGCGGTTCCTACCTTGCTGGGCAGGGGCCTGTTATGGTGTACCGCGTCACTTGGCACGTTCGTCCCTCATAAGGATTGATGGAGCTAAAGAGACATTGTACAACCAGTCATTGAAAAAAAACCGCTTGTCATGACAGCCCTGCAGGTGTTCTTCTATCTAGTGAACTGACTCGAGTTTGCAACATAGTTGGATACATTTTCCTCCATTTGTATATATTGCCCTTCACTCCAGTACAGATTATTTTTTACGCTATTATTTGTTACACATCAGACCAGAACGCTGTTGACAACGGCATCAGAATGATACAAATGTGGGACAAACTGCTTTGTTAGCAAGACATAGTCATATAGACAGCATTTCTAGGCACATGCCTACCTTATTAGAAAATAGCATCGCTTTTCTTCTGTACGGCCCCCCAAGATAAGAATGCAATATATTTATAACACAGCAGCCGATTTACACACACACATATTTTTCTATCACTTCATTTGAAAATGTATTACAAATTTGCATAAAACAATATATAGCCATATTATCTGAGAATTCCCATTAATTCCTCCTTTTTACATTTTTGTGTTGTGTATCTCTACACCCCTAGATAAATACCTTAAGGGGTCTAGTTTTCTAAATGGGGTCATTTATTGGGGATTTCTATCGTTCTGTCAGCTCAAAGCCTCTCCAAATGTGCAGTGGGGCCTAGAACATTTTCAAGCAAAATATGTGTCCTGAAAGCCGCCGGGTGCTCCCTTCCTTTTGGGCCCTGCCGCGTATACAGGCAGCACTTAAGGGCCACAATGGGGGTATTTTTGAACACAGGAGAAACAGGGTGATAGATTTTGGGGTGTGTTTTTTCATTCTCATGTTCGCTTTACAAAGAAATCGGTCTTTAAAATGGTACATTTGTTGAAAAAGTGAAATTAAAATTTTTTTCACCTTCTTTGCATTGAATTCATCGGAAAACTGTGGAGTCAAAATACTCACTACACCCCTAGATAAATACCTTAAGAGGTCTAGTTTTCTAAATATGGTCATTTATGGGGGATTTCTATCGTTCTGGCAGCTCTAGGCCTCTCCAAATGTGCAGTGGGGCCTAGAACATTTTCAAGCAAAATATGTGTCCTGAAAGCCTTCCTTTTGGGCCCTGCCGCGTATCCAGACAGCACTTTAGGGCCACAATGGGGGTATTTTTGAACACAGGAGAAACAGGGTGATAGATTTTGGGGTGTGTTTCTTCATTCTCATGTTCGCTTTACAAAAAAATCGGTCTTTAAAATTATACATTTGTGGAAAAAATGAGAAAATAATATTCTGCACCTGATTTGCATGAATTCTTACAAAAAAACGGTGGCGTCAAAATACTTACAACACCCCTTAAAAAATACCTTAAGGGGTGTCATTTTAAAAATGGGGTCATTTTTGGTGGTTTCCAACATCCTGACACCTATGAGCCACTGAAAACTTAGCTTGGTGCAGGAAAAAAAATGTACTTCAAAATGTATAAAATTATTATTAGGCTGGGTTCACACACCGTTTTAGCCTCAAATTACATCCGAAAATGCAGCTCAAAAGCGTCGGCAAACATCTGCCCATTCATTTGAATGGGTCTTACGATGTTCTGTGCCGACGGTCATTTTTTTACGCGCCGCTGTCAAAAGACGGCGCGTAAAAAAGACGCCCGTATCAAAGAAGTGCCTGTCACTTCTTGAGACGTAATTGGAGCCGTTTTCCATTGACTCCATGGAAAAACAGCTCCAATTACGTCCGTAATGGACGCAGAAAAAAGCGCCTGCACATGCCATTACGGCTGAAATGCCGGAGCTGTTTTCTCCTGGAAACAGCTCCGTAATTTCAGCCGTAACGGAGGCTGCCGTGTGAACATACCCTAACAGTTATAAGTCTCCTAAATTGCTTAAAAAAGAAAAAAAAAGTTTTCAAAACTGCTGCTAAAATACAGTAGAGAGATGTAAATATATATTTAATTAAAAAAAGTGTGCAGTATGTATATATAAATGTGACATATTGCAGTTCAAAATAGGGAAGAGGTAAAAAAAATTCAAAATTTCATACATTTTGGGAATTTTTTTATTAATTTACGCAAATTGTATTCGTCTACTTTTACCACCTAAATAAAGTACAACATGTGAGGAAAAAACCATGTCACAATTACTTGGATATGCAAAACTATTGCAGAGTTATTATCTCATAAAGTTACACATGCCAGATTTCCAAAATCTGGCTTGGTCATTAAGGCACTTTCAGGCCTGGTCACTAAGGGGTTAAGTCCCCTTTACTGCTTATGTTGTGTTTACAGTGAATGTATCATTGATGTAAATCTGTTAAAGACAATTAAGGAACAAAGTTAGAGGTCCAGCACACGATATGATATGCAAAAATACAAAACTGTTTATTTGAGTCAAAATTAAAACAAGAAATTAAAAAATCCCGGGGAGGGAACGCCTTCGCGTTTCAAACTTTTCAGTTCTTAATCGTCAAAGAAAATTAATGTGTATGCTATTTTTAATGTTGGGACATACTAATATACAAAAAAAACACAAAAACAGACCACTTACTAAATGGGCAGTTTAACACCAGTTCCCAACAGGAGGTAGACAAACCACAAATGCCACATAGGGGAGAGTGATCAGGTACAATATGCTAGTGATATCCACTCCCACCAGTCTTGAGGGGAGTGGCCACTCAGTATTATCACTGCACACAACCAAAACTGTAAACAATGTGTCGGTCGCACGGTGTAGCGTATCTTGCCGGATCACAGCCTATTAGTCACGCCCATACTATTACACTACCGTTAAAAAGTTTAGGGTCACTTAGAAATGTCCTTATTTTTGAAAGAAAAGCACAGTTTTTTTCAATGAAGATAACATTAAATTAATCAGAAATACACTCTATACATTGTTAATGTGGTAAATGACTATTCTAGCTGCAAACGTCTGGTTTTTAATGCAATATCTACATAGGTGTATAGAGGCCCATTACCAGCAACCATCAATCCAGTGTTCTAATGGTACATTGTGTTTGCTAACTGTGTTAGAAGGCTAATGGATGATTAGAAAACACTTGAAAACCCTTGTGCAATTATGTTAGCACCGCTGTAAACATTTTTGCTGTTTAGAGGAGCTATAAAACTGACCTTCCTTTGAGCTAGTTGAGAATCTGGAGCATTACATTTGTGGGTTCGATTAAACTCTCCAAATGGCTAGAAAAACAGAGCTTTCATGTGATACTCGACAGTCTATTCTTGTTCTTAGAAATGAAGGCTATTCCATGCGAGAAATTGCCAAGAAACTGAAGATTTCCTACAACGGTGTGTACTACTCCCTTCAGAGGACAGCACAAACAGGCTCTAACCAGAGTAGAAAGAGAAGTGGGAGGCCCCGCTGCACAACTGAGCAACAAGACAAGTACATTAGAGTCTCTAGTTTGAGAAATAGACGCCTCAAAGGTCCTCAACTGGCAGCTTCATTAAATAGTACCCGCAAAACGCCAGTGTCAACGTCTACAGTGAAGAGGCGACTCCGGAATGCTGGCCTTCAGGGCAGAGTGGCAAAGAAAAAGCCATATCTGAGACTGGCTAATAAAAGGAAAAGATTAATATGGGCAAAAGCACACAGACATTGGACAGAGGAAGATTGGAAAAAAGTGTTATGGACAGACGAATCGAAGTTTGAGGTGTTTGGATCACACAGAAGAACATTTGTGAGACGCAGAACAACTGAAAAGATGCTGGAAGAGTGCCTGACGCCATCTGTCAAGCATGGTGGAGGTAATGTGATGGTCTGGGGTTGCTTTGGTGCTGGTAAAGTGGGAGATTTGTACAAGGTAAAAGGGATTTTGAATAAGGAAGGCTATCACTCCATTTTGCAACGCCATGCCATACCCTGTGGACAGCGCTTGATTAGAGCCAATTTCATCCTACAACAGGACAATGACCCAAAGCACACCTCCAAATTATGCAAGAACTATTTAGGGAAGAAGCAGGCAGCTGGTATTCTATCTGTAATGGAGTGGCCAGTGCAGTCACCAGATCTCAACCCCATAGAGCTGTTGTGGGAGCAGCTTGACCCTATGGTACGCAAGAAGTGCCCATCAAGCCAATCCAACTTGTGGGAGGGGCTTCTGGAAGCATGGGGGTGAAATTTCTCCCGATTACCTCAGCAAATTAACAGCTAAAATGCCAAAGGTCTGCAATGCTTTAATTGCTGCAAATGGAGCATTCTTTGACGAAAGCAAAGTTTGAAGGAGAAAATTATTATTTCAAATAAAAATCATTATTTCTAACCTTGTCAATGTCTTGACTAGATTTTCTAGTCATTTTGCAACTCATTTGATAAATAGAAGTGTGAGTTTTCATGGAAAACACAAAATTGTCTGGGTGACCCCAAACTTTTGAACGGTAGTGTAGATCAGCTATGTTGTTGTTATTTATCTCTATTTTTAAAAACTTCCCTCGGGGCGACCATTTTGGATACACACACATCCTGTATTGTCTGTATAGACAATGCATCAGTGTGTGTACTTTAAAGCAGCTGATAGGTAACGGATAGAAATGATGGAGTACATCCCCCTCCCCCAAAGATTAGGGAGTGACAGTGTACAGGCTACAGAGCCTTATCTGTGTGCATAGTGTTGCAATCCTGCCTCATCTAAGCCTCCAGCAGTATAATAGAGCTGTCATCTGTTATCAATCATTAAATTCCCCACCCTCTGATGACCTTTTTCAAGTCTACACAGCAAAGCTGACAAGTCAGCTGCATAAAATAGCTTATTGTGTATTCGCTTATAGCCAGCATGAAAATGTAAAATTTTACAAGATTTATTTTATATCGATAGTCACATAAAAATTAACCCCTTCCTGACTTCTGCCGTTTATATACGGCGGAGGTCAGGTGGGGGAATATGGAGCAGGCTCACGGGATGAGCCCGCTCTATAGAGTGAGCGTGAAGGCTGTATGTTAAAGCCAACACGTCATTGTAATGAGCGGGATTATTTAACTCCTTAGATGCTTCGGTCAATAGCGTCAGCGGCATCTAAGACAATAGAAAAAGGCGTTCTGTGGCGTTCCATCGGCCCCCCTGCAATTCGATCGTGGGGTGCCGATGTCTGTCATGACAGCCTTGTCGCTAATGAAGCCCCCCCCCCAGTCTGCCATAGCTGTACTCCTAATAAGCCCTCCTGGAGGCCGTAAGAAAAAAAATTAAACCCAGAATTGCTGTTTTTTGGTCACCTTATTTCTGACAAAAAAATGTAATAAAAAGTGATCAAAAAGTCTCATGTACCCTAAAATAGTTCCAGCATTGGCTACAGCTCGTCCCCCCAAAAATAAGCCCTCATACCGCCAAATCGACCGAAAAATAAAAAAGTTACGGATTTTATTTTTAATGATTAGTTTTAACAATTTGTTTTTTCCTTAAAAAAGTAGTAAAACAAAAAAAAACTGTATCAAGTTATCGCTAATGAAGTTAACTTGTTGGTTTTATCGCACAGCATTAACGCCGTAAAAACAAAACCTAAAAAACAGTAGAATCCCTTTTTTTCCCATTCCACCAAAGTTTTTTTTCTAGTTTCTCACTACATCATATGGTACAATAAATGGTGCCGTAAAAAACTACAACTTGTCCCGCAAAAAACAATACCACAGGTGATGATTCTGAGGGCCCACCCTCCATCTATATATGTACATGTCTACTTTTAATTTTATCACAGTCCTTGTTATCATTGTACACACAGGACATATCATCAATAAGGTCTAATATATTATTTGGGAATCATCCCATAAGAAATAGACCCTAGTGGCAAGTGATTGGATCCAAAGAGTACCAAATGGGGTTGTCTTCTGCTGAACCTTTAAGGCCCATTATTGAAGTTATGCCTTTTGGAAAGTTGGGAGGAAAAAGTGACAATGGAAATCTGAAAAATGGCTGCGGAGGGTAGGGGTTAAAAGAAAAACATTAGCAATAAAAAAAAAATATCTATCTATCTATCTATACAACAGAAATTCATTTTTATATATAGTTACATAGTTTGTACGGTTGAAAAAAGACATATGTCCATCAAGTTCAACCAAGGGATGGGAAAGGGGAAGTGGGATGGGAAAGGGGAAGCAAAAAATTTCTACACATAGGAGCTAATATTTTTTTGTTCTAGGAAATGATCTAAGCCTTTTTTAAAGCCATCTACTGTCCCTGCTGTGACCAGCTCCTGCGGTAGGCTATTCCATAAATTCACCGTTCTCACAGTAAAGAAGGCTTGTTGCCTCTGCAGGTTGAACCTTTCTTTTTCCAGACGGAGGGAGTGCCCCCTTGTTTTTTGAGGGGGTTTTACATGGAACAGGATTTCACCATATTTTTTGTATGTGCCATTCATATATTTATATAAGTTAATCATGTCCCCCCTTAGTCGTCTTTTCTCAAGGCTAAATAGGTTTAGTTCTTTTAATCTTTCCTCATAACTTAGATTCTCCATGCCCCTTATTAGCTTCGTTGCTCTTCTTTGTATTTTTTCCAACTCCAGGGCATCCTTTCTATGAACTGGAGCCCAGAACTGGACTGCATATTCTAGATGAGGCCTCACTAATGCTTTGTAAAGTGGTAATATTACATCCCTGTCTCGCGAGTCCATGCCTCTTTTGATACACGACAATATTTTGCTGGCCTTTGAAGCAGCTGATTGACACTGCATGCTGTTATTGAGTTTATGATTTACAAGTACACCCAGATCCTTCTCAACAAGTGAATCCGCCAGTGTAGCTCCCCCTAGGACATATGATGCATGCAGGTTGTTCGTACCCAGGTGCATAACTTTACATTTATCTACATTAAACTTCATTTGCCAAGTGGACGCCCAAACACTTAGTTTGTTTAAATCTGCCTGCAATTCACAAACATCGTCCATAGTCTGAACTATATTGCATAGCTTGGTGTCATCTGCAAAAATAGAAATAGTGCTATTAATCCAATTCTCTATATCATTAATAAATAAGTTGAATAATAGTGGTCCCAGCACTGAACCCTGGGGTACACCACTTATAACCGGTGACCATTCAGAGAAGGAATCATTGACCACAACTCTCTGGATACGGTCCTTGAGCCAATTCTCAATCCAATTACAAACTATACTTTCTAAACCTATAGTCCTTAATTTACCCATTAGACGTCTATGGGGGACAGTGTCAAATGCCTTTGCAAAGTCCAAAAACACTATATCCACAGCGGCCCCTCTGTCTAGGCTTATGCTTACTTCTTCATAAAAAAAAATCAGGTTGGTTTGACAGCTTCTGTCCTTTGTAAAACCGTGCTGGCTGTCACTTATAATACTATTTATTGTCACATAATTCTGTATATAGTCCCTCAATAGCCCCTCAAACATTTTCCCCACAATTGATGTTAAGCTTACTGGTCTATAATTACCCGGCGAAGACCTAGAGCCCTTTTTGAAAATAGGCACCACATTTGCCCTGCGCCAGTCCCTTGGCACTATACCAGTCATGAGAGACTCTCTAAATATTATGAAGAGGGGGACAGAAATAACTGAATTAAGCTCCTTAAGAACTCTAGGGTGTAACCCATCTGGTCCCGGGGCCTTGTGTACATTTATTTTATTTAATTTAGCTTGCACCATATCTACAGTCATCCAATTCAGTACATCAACTGATATATTAACAGCACTGGCAGCGGCTACATCAGCTGCTCCTTGTATATACAGAGCGGAAGAACCCATTTAGTAACTCTGCCTTCTCTTGATCCCCTGTGACGAACTCCCCATTACCACTGTCTAAGGGTCCTACATGTTCAGAACTTGGCTTTTTTGCATTTATATGCTTGAAGAATTTTTTAGGATTTGTTTTACTATCCTTGGCCACCTGCCTTTCATTTTGTATTTTTGCTGATTTTATTATCTTTTTACAGATTTTATTAAGCTCTTTATATTTTACAAAGGCTACAGCTGTACCCTCAGATTTGTATTTTTTAAATGCCCTTTTTTTGTCATGTATTGCCCTTTTTACAGAAGGTGTAAGCCATGTGGGGTTTAATTTTAGTCGTTTATACTTGTTACCTGTAGGAATAAATTTTGCACTATAATTACCCAAAGTTGATTTGAAAATCTCCCATTTATCATTTGTCCCATTATTTATATAAAAATGAATTTCTGTTGTCTGTTGTTTGTTGTATGTTCTTTATGCACGGCCAAACGACTGAACCAATCTGCACAAAATTTGGCACATAAGTAAATCACACGCTACCAAAGGCTCAGATCGTGTTTCAGCTCTTTAGGACTTACAGTTCTCAACATATTCACAAAAGAAAATAGGACACCACTGGCTTCCACATCAAGGACCTTCATATCACATCAGATGACCTGTATTAGCCAATAGAAGCTTGCAGGTCCTTCATTCTTAGCCTCACTGACATAAACACAGTTTTACACCAGGTTTCCATAACAACCCAACCATCTTTCTTTACTTAGCGTGTTACTCGCTGTACATAAACTGTACTTATACTGGATTTAAGCATTCTCATAAATTGAAACCCTTTTATACCAGTCATGCCTCCAAAAAATAAACCTGCACTTAGACAAAAGACTCCTGTGGCAAAGTGCATGGCTGCTGTCCGAGCTGCTGAAATCTCTCAACAGAATGAAGCCTGTGGATTTCAGTATTCTCATAAATTGAAACCCTTTCAGACCAGTCATGCCTCCAAAAAGGAAATCTGCACTTGGACTTTATTGGATATGTCGGCTTCATATCAGTAGGAAATTAAGTTTTTAACCACACACACAAGCAACAAACAAATGGACCAGTGTGAAGCCGGGGAACTCTGCTATTCTTTTTTTTCAAATTCTTTTCTTTTCCAGTTTCCACAACACAAACACGATATTGCTGACATAAGCAGCACAAACATCGGCTCGCAGGCCAGTATATGTTGCTACAGTAAGTACAAGAAGAACAACAACAACGCGCATCTGATACAGTAATTGAAGCGGACGACCTATGGATCCTGAACCTGCAGCCATGCACAATGGTCCGTAAGTGGATATATCAGAAAGAAAGAGAAAAGCAAAAGAGGAGATTGGACAGAGAGAGAAAAGGGAGAGAAGAAAACTCACATAGCCCCCTATGCCTCGGGATTACACTCAAGGGGCCACTCAACAGAAGATTGGAATCTAACCCAGTGATGCCATGTTTTGAGAAATTTAGCATGGGTCCCTCTCATGGATGCCGTGAGATCCTCCATTCTCATAATCTCCTGGGTCTTGCCGAACCACATGCCAACCGATGGAGGGCAAGTTTGTCTCGACAGCGCAGGAATACACGCTCTAGCTGCATTCACCAGATGGCGAACCACAGAGCGTCGGTACGTGGATAATGGAACCTCACACAGATGGAGCAGAAAAAAAGCTGGCGTGTGCGGAAGGGGGAAATCCGTGAATTTGGAGGAGATGCGCCACACCTCCGACTAGAAATCTGTCAGCTGCGGGCACTTCCAGAAGATGTGTAAAATCGTGCCTACCTGGTCTCCACATCTCCAACACAACGGTGAGACCGCAGGTATCATTGCATGCAATCTGGAAGGCACTCTATACCATCGCAATAAGATCTTAAATCCCGCCTCCTGAAATCTGCTAGCCATGGAGGATTTATGTGTCATTGTGAACAAACGGTCCTTATGTTCTGCAGTAAATGTTAGGCCCAAGTCCCTCTCCCAGCTGAGCAAGTAGGAAGGTGTGGGAAGATTGGATGGGGAAATCAGTAGGGTATATAGTCTGGACAGAGAGTGCCGTAACGTGCCTGTGCTTGTTCAAAGAAGCTTGAAAGGGGAACTATCCCGCGTATATTCCGAAGGGTTAGGCAAGGACGCGAGAAAATGTCTCAATTGAGTGATCTGCCAGGAGGTGAAGGGATGAGGGTCGGTCAGAGATGCTAACTGTGGGCTAGTCATCCAAGTCCCCCCTTGTATGAAATGAGCAGCATGTCCCTTACCTACACTCAACAAGTGCCGGAATGGACCTCTTTCTCGCCCCGGAGGGAGTGTGGGATTGCCCAGGATAGGAAACAAGGGGGAGGGAGACGGGGAGATCTCTTTCCGGGGAAAGACCCGGGACGCAACCGCCAAGGTGGGTCCAAAAGTCGGGTGTGTCCACACCGATAGGGGGATGTGTTTGCCCAACCACGGCAGTGCCTGCAATGGAACCGCCAGAAAGGCCTGTTCCATCGACACCCACTTTTTAACCTCAGTGTGTTGAACCGGTCCAGAATTCGTGACAGGTGTGAGGCCTGGTGATAGGAGACAAAGTCCGGAAGACCAACCCCGCCCTCACACCTAGCACGGAAAAGAATAGAGCGGGCTATACGGGCTGGTTTCCCACCCATATAAATCTATGGAGTAAGGACAACAGGGCTTGAAAGAAGGTGCGAGGGATGTGAATCGGCAGGGCCTGGAAGAGGGGAACTCTGGTATTCTATATTATAAAAGTAAATGTCTGTTTGTCTGTATCCAAACTAATCCAACCCAGAACAAATCACGACCATATATTGAAAAAAAAAATGCAAAAGATACTTTATTAACCCCTTCCCTCTTTAGCCACTTTTGACCTTCCTGACAGAGCCTCATTTTTCAGATCTGACATGTCTCACTTTATGTGGTAATAACGTCGGAATGCTTTCACCTATCCAAGCGATTCTGAGATTGTTTTCTCGTGACACATTGGACTTTATGTTACTGGCAAAATTTCGATACGCTCAGTATTTAATTGTGAAAAACACCAACATTTAGCGAAAAATTGCAAAAATTTGCATTTTTCTAAATTTAAATGTATCTGCTTGTAAGACAGACCGTTATACCACACATTGTTGCTAATTAACATCCTTATATGTCTACTTTAGACTGACATCGTTTTTTCAACATCCTTTTTTTTTCTAGGCTTTGAACTTTAGCAGCAATTTCTCACATTTTCAAGAAAATTTCAAAAGGCTATTTTTACAGGGGCCAGTTCAGTTGTGAAGTGGCTTTAAGGGCCTTATATATTAGAAACCCCCAAAAAGTCACCCCATTTTAAAAACTTCACCCCTCAAAGTATTCAAAACAGCATTTAGAAAACGTCTTAACCCTTTACACGTTTTACAGGGATTAAAGCAAAGTAGAGGTGAAATTTACAAATTTCATATTTTTTTGCAGAAATTAATATTTAATCCAATTTTTTTATAACACAGAAACTTTTACCAGAGAAATTCAACTCAATATTTATTGCCCAGAGCCTGCAGTTTTTAAAAATATCCCACATGTGGCCCTAGCGTGCTACTGGACTGAAGCACCGGGTTTAGAAGCAAAGGACCACCTAGAGGATTTTGGGGCCTTTATTTTTATTAGAATATATTTTAGGCGCCATGTCAGGTTTGAAGGGCTCTTGCAGTGCCAAAACAGTGGAAATCCCCCAAAAGTGACCCCATTTGGGAAACCGCACACCTCATGGAAATTATCTAGGGGTAGAGTGAGCATTTTGACCGCACAGGTTTTTTACAGAAATTATTGGAAGCAGGCCGTGAAAATTGCAAAGGTGCGGAGTGTGGACCAAAAGGGGCATAAGAAAGGACATTTATCAGTGCAACACTGGCCTGTGCAGAAAGGATCAGCGTAACACACATCTATGGATTATTTTATTATTTACACCATTATTATACCACCCAAAAAAATGGATTAAAAATTAATTTCTGCAAAAAAAAATTAAATTTGTAAATTTCACCTCTACTTTGCTTTAACCCCTTCCCGCACCTTGCCGTTAATGCACGTCGAGGTGTGCAGTAACTTCGCGCACCTCGACGTACAGTTACGTCAGTGCTTTGACAGTTAACCGCCAGCAATGGCTGGTCCTCATAGGCTTCCTGTCACAGTGACTGTCACGTCACAATGACAGTTTGAATGCATTACACTACGTAGGTAGTGTAATATATTCTAGCAGCGATCAGAGCTGCAAGTCTAAGTGTCCCCTAGTGGGACAAGTAAAAAAAAAGTAAAAAAAGAATAAAAATATTTTTTAAAAAAGTGTAAAAATAAAAGTTAGAAGGGACATCAACAAGAACTGCTTTTTCTCCTATAATAAGTCTTTTATTATAGAAAAAAAATGAACACGTAAAAAAAAAAAGTACACATATTTGATATCACCGCGTTCGTAACGACCCCAACTATAAAGCTATAATGTTCTTTTTCCCACACGGTGCAGACCGCAAATAAAATAAGCGAAAAACAATGGCAGAATTACTATTTTTTGGTCACCACCCCTCTCAAAATATGCAATAAAAACTGATCAAAAAGCCGTATGTACGCCAAAATGGTACCAATACAAACTACAACCCGTCCCACAAAAAACAAGCCCTTACACAGCTTTTTTGACTGAAAAATAAAAAAGTTATGGCTCTTAGAATATGGTGACACAAAAAAATAGTTTATTTTATAAATAAGTTATTTTATTGCGCAAACGCTGCAAAATGTAAAAAAAAAACTATATACATATGGTATCGCCGTAATCATATCGACCCGCAGAATAAAGTGTAATGGTCATTTATAGCCCAGGGTGATCGCCGTAAAAAATAAATAAAAAACATCAGAATTGATGGTTTTTAGTCAACTTGCTTGCCGAAAAATGGAATAAAAAGTGATAAAAAAAAATCACATGTACCCCAAAATGGTACCAATGAAAACTACAGATTGTCCCGCAAAGAATAAGCCCTCACACAGCTCCGGTGGTGAAAAAAAAAAGTTCTTTCTCCCAGAGTATAGCGATGCAAAATGTGCAGTGTTTCAAAAGCGGATAAGATCAGGCGCCATTTATAAGTTCGACACTGGCCACATATCTGCGGATTATTATTTATTTACCCCATTATTATAACCTCTTATTATTCCCTGATGTACTCTGACCAGCCTACATATGCCCCAAACATTATAAACTGAAATACCAGCAAACGCCAGAGCTATTACCAAGCAAAATTTGCGTGCCCTAAAGCCAAATGCCACTCCCTCCCTTCTGAGCCCTAACAGCAGTTTACGTCCACCGATATGGCATCGCCATACCCGGAAGAACCCGGTTAATATTTTATGAGGTATTTGTGGCACAAACTTGGCACACCATATAGTGCACTAGAGAAAGGGCAAGAGAACACGGCGCCACTTGCGGATCAAAGAAGGTGGAGGTGAGAAATAAAGATAATATATGCTCACCGTGAGGTTATGAAGGTTGAATGAAGGAGTCCACGAAAGAGCTGCTGCCAGATCCGGGCCGGTTACCGAGGTGACCGCTTGGGTATGATGAGTGCACGTGGAAAAAATTGGGATCTATGTTGGCGCTGCTGCGTGGTAGGACAGGAAGAAATCCAGAGGCCGGGTGAACTTTGAAAGTTTTATTGCTATGCAACGCGTTTCAACGCCGAACTGGCGTTTTCGTCAGGCATGGTGAACACAGAAAAAAGAGACATGTATATATATACACACACAGAAGAGGTCATCTGATTGGAGCCAGTTCAGACTGGGCAATTAGGCAAAAAAAACGCCAAAAACTCATGCAGGTCAGAGTTCAAGCGGTGCAGTCCAATGAAATGACATTTCATGGTATTTAATCAATAAAACACAATAAAAACCATAAGAAAGATAAAAGGCGAGTTGTCGCTATAGAGAACTCTTATTTTGTTCTTATATGAAAATGTCGGGGGATGGATAAAAACATTTTGTGTGGGGGACGGCAATATTTTGTTATTGAATGGTTAACTGATAACATCAGAAGGGAACAGGTGGTGAACAAGTAGTAGATGTTTTGTTCTTAGTTTGTTTATTTATTTAGAGCGTGGGACGTTTGTGTGTCTGAAATATGAGTGGTTACGTGTGAAGGTTGGATTTGTTACTAGTTGTCAAGGAGACCACCTACGTTACGGTGGCCGACGTGGTCCAAATCAAGATGGAACGCACGGTGACCCGCAAAACGCCAGAGGACGCCGATCTATGCAGCAGGAACAGTGGGAGATGAACAGAGAACGGGTTGCCGAGAAGAAGTAGGTAGATATAAATTGAATGTCAATGATGGGACTAAAATTAATGTTTTCATTGACATAGTGTTCCATATGGTAGTTTGCTTTTATTTCTATGTTTATTTTTGTTTTTATTAATTGGTTTAAGTCACTTAGAGCAAATGGAGTAGTTAGAGGGGTGAAGGTGGCATCGATGAATTTTGTTGGGGCAATGCCTGAATTAAAATAGTTGATTTGGCTGTCTAGATGAAGTGTGCATAACATTTGGATTAACTCTTAGAGTTACTGCAAGGGGAGGGGACCCTATCAGAGATCGTTGGTGCATTAGGGTTCGGGCATGAAACCGCAGAAGCACAAGGGGGGGGGGCGTTGGGGGTGGTTTTGGTTACAGGGCTGGGATGGTGAATTAGCTGGTTATTGATGGGAAATACGGGCGCAATTGTGTCAACCGGGTCCCGTAGTTACATATTTGGGCTGTTACACTGTACTGTGTTATGGGTATTGGCTGGTGTGATCCATAGGTTTTCCGATGTTTGGGATTAGTTTGATAGTTAGTCTAGGGATGACTCAGTGATGTCCCAATGGGTATAGTGTGTTCATTTTAAAAATCCAGAAATTTTCTCTTTGTTTTAATTTGTTACATCTATTTGGGACGTCGGGGTGAATGTATTCAATGGGTGTTATTGTAATTTTATTGGATTGGCATTCGTGTGTCTGAGAGAAATGACGGGATACACTGTGTTTGAGATACCCAGTGTTAATATTGAAACGGTGATTATTGACTCGGGTTCTTAAGCATAGATCCCAATTTTTTCCACGTGCACTCATCATATAGTGCACTAAAATGGCACATCAGTGGAAAATTTTAATTTTCACTTGGCACCATCCGCTGCGCATTAAACCTTTCGCGCACCACGACTTTATAGCATGTCGTGGTGTGGGGGGTGATGTATGGAGCGTCTCACGCACTGAGCCCACGCCATATTCTGCGGGTGTCAGCTGTGTATTACAGCTGACACCCGGGACTAACGGACAGAAACAGCGATTGCACTGTTACAGGAGCCTGTAGAAATTATAATATACTGCAATACATTAGTATTGCAGTGTATTCTACCAGTGATCTAATGATCGCTGGATCAAGTCTCCTATGGGGACTAATAAAATGTGTAAAAACAAAAGTAAATAGTTATTATTAGTGGAAAAAAATGAAATAAATATTTAAGGTTCACATTTTTTCTCTAAAGTAATGTAAAAAAATACACAAATTGGTATCGCTGCATCCGTAAAATTCCAAACTATTTCAATATACCATTATTTAACGCGCACAGTGAACGCCATGAAAAATAAAGAATTTAAAACTGCAAAATCGCTGTTTTTTGGTCACCTTGGCTCTATGTACCAAAAAATGGTACCAATAAAAACTACAGCTCGTCCTGCAAAAAATAAGCCCTCACACCACTCAATCCACAGAAAAATAAAAAAGTTATGGCTCTCGGAAAGCGGGGAGAAAAAAATGAAAAAAGCAAAAGCAAAACATGGATCAGTCCGGAAAGGGTTAATTACTTTCTAATCAAAAAACATTTATGACCACATGTGGGGTATAGCCGTACTCGGGAGAAATTGCTTTACAAATGTTGGGGTGCTTTTTCTCCTTTATCCTTTGTGAAATTGAAAATATTCAACATTCTAGTGGAAATAATGTTGATATTAATTTTCACGGCCTAATTCTAATAAATTCTGCAAAATACATGTGGGGTCTAAATGCTCACTATACCCCTAGATAGATTCCTTAAGTGGTGTAGTTTCCCAAATGGGGTCACTTTTGGGGGGCTACCACTGTTTTGGTCCCTCGGGGGCTCTGCAAATGCGACATGGCACCCGAAAACCATTTCAGCTAAATTTGAGCTCCAAAAGCCAAATAGCGCTCCTTCCGTTCTAAGCCCCGCTGTGGGTCCAAACAGCAGTTTATTACCACATATGGCGTATTTACGTAATCAGAAGAAATTGTTTTACAAATGTTGGGGTGGTTTTTCTCCTTTATTTCTTGTAAAAATTAAAAATGTCTAAGTTTTTTCAGCAAAAAAGTAGATTTTTACCTTTACAGACTAATTCCAATGAATTCAGCAAAACAACTGTGGGGTCAAAATGCTAACTTTACCCCTAGAAAAATTCCTTCAGGGGAGTAGTTTCCAAAATGGGGTCATTTTTGGGGGGTTTCCAGTGTTTTCATCCCTCCAGTGCATTGCAAACGCGACACAGCACTGAAAACTATTCCAGCAAAATCAGAAATCCAAAATCCAAATGGTGCTCCTTCTCTTCTGAGCCCTGCTGTGGGTCCAAACAGCAGTTTATTACCACATATGGGGTATTGCTATAATCTGAAGAAATTGCTTTACATATGTTGGGGTGTTTTTTCTACTTTATTCCTTGTAAAAATGCAAAATTGCTATATTTTTTCAGAAAAAA
The DNA here is from genome assembly GCF_050947455.1 of Rhinoderma darwinii. Classification (NCBI taxonomy): domain Eukaryota; kingdom Metazoa; phylum Chordata; class Amphibia; order Anura; family Rhinodermatidae; genus Rhinoderma; species Rhinoderma darwinii. The sequence continues at coordinate 297,873 of NW_027461832.1, forward strand.
AGTCGATTTTCATCTTCACATACTAATTCAAATAAATTTAGTAAAAAAACTGTGGGTTCAAAATACTAACTATTCCCCTAGATACATTCCTTAAGGGGTGTAGTTTCCAAAATGGGGTTACTTTTGTTTTTTTTTTACTGTTTTGGCACCACAAGACCTATTCAAACCTGACATCGTGCCTAAAATATATTCTAAAAAAAGGAGGTCCCAAAATCCTCTAGCTGCTCCTTTGCTTCTGAGGCCTGTGTTTCAGTCCATTAGCACACTAGGACCACATGTGGGATATTTCTAAAAACTTCAGAATCTGGGCAATAAGTATTGAGTTGCGTTTCTTGGGTAATACCTTCTGTGGTACAGAAAAAAATGTATTACAAATGAATTTTGGCAAAAAAAAAAATGAAATTTGCAAATTTCACCTCTACTTTGCTTTAATTCCTGTGAAACGCCTAAAGGGTTAAAACACTTTCTGAATGCTGTTTTGAATACTTTGAGGGGTTCAGTTTTCAAAATGGGGTGATTTATGTGGACTTTCTAATATTTAAGGCCCTCAAAGCCACTTCAGAACTGAACTGGTCCCTTGAAAATATGAGAAATTGCTGCTAAAGTTTAAAGCCTTGTAATGTCCTAGAAAAAAAAAGAATGTTCAAAAAACGATGCCAATCTAAAGTAGACATATGGGGGATGTTAATTAGCAACAATTTTGTGTGGTATAACAGCCTGTCTTACAAGCAGATACATTTAAATTTAGAATTCACAATTAAATGCTGAACGTATCGAACAAATTTTGCCAGTAACATAAAGTCCAATGTGTCACGAGAAAACAATCTCAGAATTGCTTGGATAGGTAAAAGCATTCCGAAGTTATTACCACATAAAGTGAAACATGTCAGATTTGGAAAATAAGGCTTTGTCAGAAAGTTCAAAAGTGGCCAAAGAGGGAAGGGGTTAAAAACAGAAAAACACAGAGCCCTCACAAAAATAGATGGAGTAAGACAAACTGAGCAATGGATGATCCAAGTAAATGCACAGTGTCAATGTCCTACAAAAAGATTATAAATGAACTAGTCAGCACATATGAGATTAGTATCCAAAGGTAATAATGAACTACTAGTAACAGATGCACATTGCAATAGATATAATATTAGAATATGACTGACATAGGATGTATACATACACATATACATACTAATAATATATGAGGGACCAAGACCAGACCACCACTGCTGACCCGACGCGCGTTTCACTGAGGCTTCGTCGGGGGGGTATTTTTTTTAATATATGGTCGTGATTTTTTTCTGGGTTGGATTATTATCGATTCACTAGGACCACGTTACAGTATGGGGCTTTTGTTCGTTTTTTCTTATAGCATCCAAATGCCTGAAGTATTTGACCCCAAATTTGGCACATAGGTACATCGGGTGTCCGGGAAGGTTTTTGTAAATGTCCCAGCCTTGCTGCTGTTCTCTGTTATCAGCCATTATCACATGATCATGATCCTATACTATAAAAGCGAATACAGACATTCGCTTTTATAGTAAAGATGTTTTTATCTGGCAGTAGCAGGTAGTGCACTTTACAATATAATCCTAGATGGGAAGGTACAGGGGAGTGGTTCCCATAGCAACCAATCAGATTACTGATTTCCAGGAGGAAAGCTGCATTATTAGGTGCAGAGACTCCTCTTGCCCAACTGCAAGTTGATCAAATGCGTCATGCTGCTGCTCGAGCTGCTGAAACTCCTCAGCAAACTCGGGCTTTCTCAGCAACAGTTCAGACAGGTGGCTCTCAGAAGCGCAGAAACTCCTGCCCGAACTCAGGCCAGAAAGAAAGCTGATAGAGCACATCATGTTCAGCGTGCTAATGAGTGGGCTTTCATGCATGATGCTGTTTTCAATTATGATCCAACCATAGTCTATGGTCAACTGGTAATAAAACTGCCAATGTTGTTAATCAGCAGGCTTTGTCACAGTCTTAGGCCCTATGCACATGACCGTATTTTCATCTATCTGTAAATACTGTCCGTAAATACGGATCCATAGTCATCCATAACTTATTCGCATATACGGAACGGTATCCGCAAAACACTGTCCGTAGTGCATCCGTACTTGTTCCGTGTATACGGAGCCGT